>NC_061804.1:1550000-1800000 GCF_021462225.1 Girardinichthys multiradiatus
TGAACAAGAAGATCTGACCCTGAATGCAGGATGGTTATATAACTGGTTGACCTGGTTCAGCCCACAGAGTTCCCCAGATCTGATCCCAAACGGGACAGTCTGCCACCTCCTCAACTCTTCTGCACCCTTCGGCCGTCTGTGATTTCAGGTTCCTGGAAATGTCCCACAGGCATTTGAAGTTCATAGGTTGGAAAGGTTGAATCCATCTGATATAAAACATACGCTGAGGATGAAGCTCAGCGTATGTTCAGAATGGTTCTGAACCGTTTCTCTTCCTGTACCAGCATGTGTAGCTCCAGTACAACCTCCAGTATAACCTGGCACTGGGAACTGACTGGTTTTAGCTGTTCAGTGGAACTGTGATCATCATCAATAAGGTCCAGTAATAAGCTTAAAGCAGATAAACAATTTAAAGTCATAAAGCTTCACTAAAAACACACAAACAAACCTTCCAGACAGGTGGGAGGGAAGTAAGTACACCCACTTTTATCTGTGAGATTTTATCCAGACGTTAAACATCTATGTAATAAATTGAGAGCATGACAAACTTTCTCCAGCTTTAATGAGACATATATCTGTACAATCAGACTGAGCAACAAACAAATCTGTTAAAAAGGTACAACAGCCTGGCTGCATAAGCGTGCTGAACCTTGAACTATTTACTGACTAAACACATTTCACTTTGACTTCATGCCTGCAAATAACTGCAGTAAATCAGATGAACTTTCATGTAGGAGTTTGCAGATACCTCTTAATGGGAACCAACTGCTTGGAGGAGGACAACAGAAGGTATTGGAGTATCTTCTCTGTAGGAGCAGCATGTTCTTTGGTGCTCTGGCCCTGTCATCTTGAAGAAAGTTGCCTCTGATTGGTCGTTCTTGCAGCAAAGCTTCCTGGGACACGCAGTCTAGTTTCTAGGTGTGTTCTGTTAGCAGATTTCACATGTCATCAGTAGAAGTCCATCGCAGTGAGATGTTGCTGTTGGCTTTGAGCATTCCTGGCAGCGAAGCCTGAGTTTCCACTCCTCCTGTTGGTTGGTTTTATTTCGGGCAGCAGTGATGTGTCTGAACCTGAGGATCAAACAGCTTACCAGAATCAGATTTAAGCCGCCAGCAGCAGCCAGCGCTTCTCCAGTAAAATCCTCCTTTTCCAGGAAGGAGTCCCTGGCATATCACTGCCACCTCAGATTGGTGGAGGCGTGCCAGCTGAGGGAAATCCTGTCCTCGTCACTGAGCATGCTCAGTACTGGAGTTAAAGATGCAGTTTGTTTCCAGTTTCTGCATGATTTATTCTCACCTCAAAGGTTAAAAGATTTGACTTTCCTAGATTGTTTTGATAATTGATTATTCTTTGATTTTCTGAATGAATAATTTCTGTTTTGATTTTTCTTTGGACTTTGCTTTCTTTATCACTAGCTCCCAGTGCAGTTCCTTACCATTTTTAGATTATATTTTTGTTCACTAAACCACTTAACTCAGACTACCATGACAGGCTCCTAAACTCCACATAAACCAGCATTACGTTGACACATAAATACCAAATTAGCAAACAATCAATTTAAAATTGTATATTCAGGCTCTTTGTTTCCAGCAGTCTTGTCACAAAACCACAATTTGTTCTCATTTCCCAAAGAGAAAAGTTTGATAGAGAAAAATGTTTTAGCTGAAAACGTGGTTAGGTTCGGTTTACCCTTTAGAAATGATCTTAGATCAGCTACTGCAGCGTAGCTTACCTTTAATTAATAATGGTTTAGTATTAGACTAACCTTTCATAGTGTAGCTCACCTTAGTTTAGCCTGAGGTTAGGTCGTCAAAAATAGGTCAATTAGGCTTAGGTTATTTTAGTTTAGCTCATCCATTTCCCCTTTTGACTGTTGCTCCGTTTATGACTGCTGTCAGACTTGGAGTGAAAGAACAGAACCAGAGAAGGTTCTGGCCAGCGAGACCAGAAGCACTGTGGATCAGTACAGGAGTCAGGGAAGCCATGCTGTATGAAGCTAGAGGATGTGTGAAGGTAACCTATACTTCCTGCTGCTAGCTTGCTATATTAGTGGTCATATGAAGTAGCTCTCCTTTAAGCATCACATTGAACACATTTTGAAAAAACTTGGAGCTAAAATTAGGATTATTTTTTAGAAACGTTCATGTTTCTCCCTTGTGGCTCGTAAACATCTTGTGTTTGGAACCTTCCTACCACCGCTAGACTGCAGTGACTCTGGTGATGTGAACATGGATGCCCAGCCAGCTCTCTGTACATGTTGGATGTTGATCAAGGAGCCTTGTGATTTATAACAAAATATCAACCTCTCACATCCCACGGTACGCTGTACTTCTTGGTAGACTGGCCATCATTATTTAACTGCAGATATACCTTCATTTATAAATCCAGCCTCAGCTTGCTGTCTCCATATCTCCATTCTAGGACGTCCCAAAGACAGTACAGTCACAGACTACGCTACCAGGTTTTTATTTCTTTCAGTGTCTCTGCAGTTTGCACAGATTTTGTGGAAAGTACCTTCTCCTATTCTACTCCTTCCTGGAATCACACTGCAGCAAGAACTAAAATGGCCCAGCTTGATCCCTTTGGGATGTTGGGACCCACAGCCATGGATTTCAACATTAAACTCCGGTACAGACTTTTCTGGAGCTTTCAAAATAAATTGCATTTAACAGACTTTCCGCACAACGTCAGAAGGAGGAAGGGGAGGTAACAGAGGACTCCCCATGGTGCCACTGCCCGCATAAAACCCCCACCTTCCCACAAGTCTTTCTCTTCCACACCGGTGTTCATCGGGATAGGAGGGGAACAAAGCGTGCTGATGTCTCTTTGCTGGCAAACAGACATAAACTCTTCAAACTGGATCCAAGAGTGTCATAAGATCATCGATCATCTGCACAAGATAAGTATGAGTGAAGCACTGCTTGTGTATCTGGTGATTTCATTCATAAAGAGGGGAAATTAAGGTATAAGAGTTGCTTGACTGTCTCTCCGAGCCCTGCAGAAGCAAACGGTGTTCAAGAGAAACTCCTGCAAAGACATGGTCTCCCAGTCTGGAAGGAAGACAGCAGAGACCACAGCGGACAGGACAAGCCGCCCAGCTACAGCTCCAGAGCTAATCTTTTTGTTCACAGAGCAAATGCACCTTCAACCCCCCGCAAAGCTATCGAGGTTACCGCTTGTTGACTGTGAACGTTTCTTCAAACTTCACCCCTTGGACTACATTTCCTCACCACAGGTCAGAGGTTATGTTTGGGCAGATTAACAGTTAGGATGAAATGATCTGAACGTTTTCATTCTATGAAGTTTAGTTTTGTTTTTGTGAAACTCTGCTACCTTAGTGCTAGCAGAATATCTGCAGCACACGTTTGTGTTCTTTGTGTGTTTTTAAGTTAAGTCAAACTTTATTTAAAGGGTGATTTTAAACACAGAAGATTGCTCATAATGCTTATGCATTTTAACCCTTTTATTAACGGTATTTTTAAAGGTGTGTGTTTGATTCTGGTGCTAAATAATATTTACCCAGAAAGGTTTAGTCTTCAATCCAGTGAATAATAGTTCCTGAACATCATTTACTAGATTTGATAACTAAGTAAACACCATTAAGCCCCATTTCTCCAGAAAGATTTGGCTCTTTTCCAAAATACTCCCTTAATAATATTTCTTCAAATATTATTTTAATAAAGGCAGCTAATGTGACACCGTTGAGAATTAGTCATCCAGAAGGTTGGTTTTATTCAGCAGATCATTATTTAAAACATTATTTTATTAAAATAATATTTTATCTGATCTTACATTGTGAATGGTTGTCTAAACGTTTGCTGATTATTTTCTAAGTTGGTTCCAAGACTAACTTAACTTCACTTCCAGATTCTTCAAGATAATCCTTGGTTCTCAAACATAAACATTGCATGGTAATGTTGCATCACTCTTTTGGTCATAATTTCTAATCATCTTTAATCAACTTGTTTATATTGTACATAGTCCATTAGTCTTCCTTATTCTTTAATTCTGCTTGGTAGTTTAGTTGGATTGTTTTAGCAAAGTAAAGAGTTTATTGATTGAAATATGTTTGACTTTGAGTTGACTTATTTTTGTTCATAAATTCTTGTATTTTAAGAAATTGTGTGAATTTATTCCATATATGTGCAGAGTTTATGCTGTTCAATAATGTCAGAGCTCATCTCACACCTTTCTATTTTGTCCTAATACCATCGCCTTACTGGGCTGGTATTCACAGGACAACCCTTAACAGACCCAAATATTATTTGATAAAATAGTATTAATATTAAATCTTAAATAATGTATTCATATTCATAATCACAACAGGGACATTTTAAGGACACTTTAAAGAAAATGGAAAAAATTTGATTTCTGATCTTGTTTTTAACTTTGTTCCTTTTTTAAATTCCAAGATAATGTTTTATGATTATTGTGGTGTTATTTCATGTAACTGATGTCTGTAACCTGTCTTAATGATATTACCTGTCTAAATCAAATAACAACACAATAAGCCCAGCGTAAAACATTTAACAGTTGAAGATAGTGTAAAATATACGGACTAGCGACTCTGCCTCCTACCTAATCAGTGACCAACAGTCTTATGACATCGCATTTTCAGTGCGACTCAGTTGGAACTGCAAGTTAGCAGGTACTATAAATAGCATTGTTACTAATGGAAAATGCTAAAAAAACAAGTCGACCGTAGCGAACCTCCGAGTTTGTACCAGTGGAAAAGGGCCGTTAAGGAAACCCATCCAACCACAGCATAATGACCTTATTCTGGCACATTAGGCAGTTAAAACAATAAAAGCCTCGGCTGGTGTTTGTAAAAACTTCTTTTTAATTCAGTATTTCAGAATAAGGCCTCAGGTGTTTGTTCTCACAGCTCTGAACATTGATAATTCACCTATAAATCTTTACATTGTAGAAATAATCATAATTCACAATTTCAAAAGCACCAAACACCAAGAAAACATTGCAAAAAACACAAAATTCACATGTTCTTCTTAAAAAAGGATCAAATGCAGCGCTGCAGTGTGTAAAAGCTTCGATTAGTAAAACCACATCAGCTGCTTTTGGAGCTTAATTCAAAGCTGAACTTCAGAAAATGAGGCTTCATTTCGAACGTTGGCTAAGTTTTTCAGACATTTCTCTTCCTAGCGTCCACAGCCATTTTCCCCTTAGGTGTTGGTGCCACAGGGTCTCCCTCGCTGCACTCCAAGGGCTCAACGTCACGGTGACCTCGCTCCGACTTGGCCAAATGTCCGATTTCTCATCGGGAAGAACTCTGTCAGAGAAACATAGGATAATATCATACTGGTTTATTCTGTGATCCGGAGTTTATGGCAAACCAGTCAAAGGAATCAGGGCCATCCCAGGCTGTGGTCGGTTTGGGTTGGAACGCTACCAGCTCCATGGTGCAGAGATCCACCTCCTAAACAGTCGAGTCAATGAGAACAGAAACTTCTAGAACAATCATATAATCATTAATATAGAGACAAGATTCACTTTATCATCCCCCTAGGGGGAAATTAAATAGTTTCAGCAGCAGGACAGGTTAAAGGTCAACCTCCAGAAAGGGAATATTTGGATAAATAATATAAAGAAGAATCTAAATATTTACTGACTATAAAATGCTTTACATAATATGTGGAGGTAAATGTGGATTAAATGGACTGCCTGGAGAGCCACAACCTTGAACCCCTACATGCATATTACAAAATAAAAGCCTTAAGATAGAAAAAAATGAAGATTAACTTATAACCCCAGTTCCAGTGAAGTTGGGACATTGTGTAAAAGATAAATAAAAGCAGAATTTAGTTATCTGCTGATCCTGTTCAATATATATGCAATCGAATACACTATGAGGAATGCTCCAAAACACCTGTCTGGATCCTTCCACAGGTGAGCAGGTTAACTGGAAACAGGTGAGGGTCATGATTGGTATAAAAGGAGCATCTTTGAAGAAAGGATGAGGCGAGGTTCACCACTTTGTCAACAGCTGTGTGAGCAGAGAGTCCAACAGTTTAAGAACATTTCTCAACATACAATTACAAGGAGTTTAGGGAATTCATCAACTACAACTCATGATATCATCAAAAGGATCAGAAAATCTGGAGAAATCTCTGCAGCGAGGAGGAAAACCAACACTGAATGCCTGTGACCTATGACCCCTCGGGAGGCACTGCATATAAAACCAAGATATCACCACATGAGCTCAGGAACCCGTCAGAACCATTGACAGTTAGCACAGTTCATCACTACATCGACAAGTTAAACTCTACCATGTAGAGACATGTAACAAAAAACACCCAGAACCTCTGCTGGCTTCTCTGGACCAGAGCTCATCTGAGATGGACTGACACAAAGCGAAAAAGTGTGCTGACAACTACACATTTAAAATTTTTCTTGGACATCATTAACGTTTTGTCCTCCAGGACAAAGAGGTAAAGGGCTTTCTGGATTGTTATCAGAGCAAAGTTCAACAGCCACGACATCATGGGTAACAGCCAGCATCTGTGATGGTATGGGGGTGTGTTAGTGACCACGGCATCATGGGTAACTGGCACCTCTGTGAAGGCACCATTGATGCTGAAAGGTACATCCAGGTTCTGGAGCAACATCTACTGCCATCCAAGCAACATCTTTAGGGGCGTTCCTGCCCATTTCCGCAAGACAATGCCAAGCCACATTCTGCACTCTGGGCTGGCCCGCCTGTGGTCCAGACCTGTCTCCAATTGAAAATGTGGAACATTATGAAGATCCAAATATGACAACGGAGACCCTGGACTGTTGAGCAACTGAAGTTGTTTATCATGCAAGAATGACAAAGAGTTCCCCCTACAAAGCTCCAACAATTAGTCCTCAGTTCCCAAACACTGATTCAGTGTTAGAAGGAAAGGTGATGAAACAGTGGTGAACATGACCCGGTCCAGCTTTGATGGAACGTGTTGCACATGAGGGAATATTTGCAGAAAAACAATAAGGTTTATCAGTTTGAACATTCAATATCTTGTCTTTCTAGTGGATTCAGCTGCATGTAAATTATACAGGATTAGCAGATCATTAGATTCTGGTTTTATTTAGGTTTTACACAACGTCCCAACTTCACTGGATCTGGGGATGTGTGAGTAGTTCTGTCATGTAGAACTTCTGTTTGGTCTTGATATCTGTTATCTGGGAAGAAATGATGTGCTGCTAGATCCTAACCGATCTGCCCCTCGCCTTCGAAACGCCCTCCCTGCCGACATCAGAGACAAAAGGTTAAAATCTGACTTTCCTTTCATCCTCTGTTAGCCATTCACACTGACATGTCCTCCTGATGGCAAACCCATACAGGCTTTCTGTCTTTGACCATAGTAGGATTGTTGAGCTGCACAGGAAGGCAGGCCCAAAACGAGCCATCGCTGCCATGTTGGAACGCAGTGAGACAATCGGTTCGAATTCCTGAAAACGATCCTGAGGGTTATGAGATAAAACTGATGGACACAAAAACATGTCACCTGTACTGACCCAGAAAATAAATCCTCAATCCAAATTCAGGCCCTTACTGATGCTGACTGATGGCCTAGTGGCCAGAAGATGGTATCTGCCTATCACACCTCCTCCATGATCACCAAGGAGGGGAGAGGTGGAAGAACGTTTTGTTCTGTCTAGAATAATCCTGATGGCTTCCAACATCACTGTCATGACAAGGAAGTGGCGACATCATGGTCTGGGAACTTTTGGGTTTAGAAGACATGGAGCTTCTGTTTCAGCTGACTGGAGACACATCAGACATCATGTCTAAATGAATTAAGCTAAGGTGATGACTGACTTCTTTTTGTGACCCGTATAGATCTGTTTTGGGTCTTAGACCTTTGATGAGCTGATGTATAACCTCAATTTGATGCAGCTCCCAATCATTTTCCTTCTTAATCTGTTTTGTATCTTTTTCCTGTTTTGTTCCATTTTGGAACATATTGTTACCACCTGGTTCTGATCCAGCAGCTGAATGTGAATGCTAGTAACTTCTTCCCCAGACTTAGTTCAGGATCGTGTTCCTGTGGGTTTCTGCAGCTCTGAACTGTTTCAGACTCTTAGTTTAGTTTACAGAAGATTAACAAACCTCGTCCTTCTCTTCTTCCTCTTTTGTTGTTTCATCAGTTGGATCTTTTTGTTTTGCTTTAGATGTTTTTTCCTCCACCTCCTTTTCCTTTTCTTTCTCCTCCTCATCCTCCCCCTGCTGTGGTAAAGATGTACATTCCTCCTCTTTCTCCTTCACATCAGCGCTGCTCTTCGTCTCCTCTTCTTCATTAGTTTCTTTCTTCTCAGGTGGTGTTGAAGTTTCTGTCGTACCGTCCTTCCTAAATACCTCTCCTCCCTCTTCCTCACTTCCTCCTCCTGCGGTGGTTTTCTCCTCTCCCTCAGCCTGGGAGATCAGGTGTGTATCAGCTACGTAATTTCCGACTCCCGCATCGTCTCCACTGCTGGACTTCCTGTGACAACGGGATGGAGGGCGTCGCCTGATGGAGCCTTTGGGTCTGCCCTGGAAACGGACCAATCACAGCACAGACACACAGGTGAAGTCACAGAGGATTTAACAATCTGTGGAAATGCCCTTTAAATGACTTTCTCACCTTGTTGATGCTCTGCAGGATGTTTCCCTCTGCAACAGATGGAGGGGCTTCAAAGGAGGTGGGGCTTTCTGTTGATGGAGAGGTGGGGACAGGGCTGGTGGGGGTCGCTATGGATGATGTGGTTGCCATAGGAACTGGGGGGGCAGAGCCAGGAGAGGGCGGGGTGAAGCCAGGAGGTAGCATCCTTAGTCCAGGGCTCTTAAGAGGAGCCATCGTTGGGGAGCCGAGAGTCAGGTTGGCCTGGGCACACAACAGGAGTGATGTCACAGTGATGTCAGTCATATCAGAGTGCTGCTGTGGTCGGGGCGACCACAGCAGCAGGGGGCAGCAGAGTTTGTCACAAACCAACGGGACTGACCTGGAGTTTCTCGACGAGAGCAGAGTTCCTCTTGGCTTTGGGAGGAGATGTTGCTCCTGAAGGAGGCTGAAACAAACAGAACTTGTTGATCAGAAATAAAAGAACCAGAGCACAGAACTGGTCCTGGAGAGGCGCTGAAGATCTTTTCCCCTCATAGTTTATTAAAGGAGTCTTGTGCTTACATAAAAGACCAACTTCCTGTTGAAATACTGTACGACTCTGTTCTGACTATTTTTGACGTCTTTTGGTTTTATTTTGTTTTGCTTGTAGATTTTTTTTTATCTGTTTATTTGTTGTTTTATTAGGAAACAAATTTTTAAAAATGTACTTTTTCTTTGTTTAAAGTCATTTTAGATTTTTGTTTTTCTTGCCTCAAGTTTTTTTACTTGTAGTATTTAGTGTTTCAGTCTTTAATTGTCTTAAAGTTTGTTTTTTAGAAACATTTGGTTAATTTTATAATTGGAATGGTTTCAAAAATATTTGTTCTGACAAAGCTGTGGTTTTGTCATTTGTATTTTTTTTTTTTTGTCATTAAAGCTCCTTTAATTAATATGGTTCTCCATCTTAGACGGAGCGTCTGATTGGTTGAAAAAGCCATATATTTGCTGATGTCTCACCTGCGTCTCATCTGTGTCCAGGTTTTGAAGCTGCAAGGTTCTCGGCGGTCGTCGCCTCACAGGTTTATCCTGATAAACAACAAATAACCAATCTGAGCTTTAGCTCCTCCAGTCAGGCGTGTTTTGACCTGCTGACAATTATATTTGTTTTTGTGCAGGTTGAACCTCACCGCCTGGTTCCCAGCAGCGCTGTTTGGTTGAGGAGCCGGGCCTTTGAATTTTCCTGCGAGTTCGGCCACAGAGCGGCGGGGCGGAGCCTCATTCTGCAGGACAGAAGGTGAAACAGGTGAATAACAGCAGGTGGGAGAGCAGATCACCTGAGGGTCTGTCCTGTTTCAATGAATGTTACTGTAGACACTTAAAAAACGAATTAAGACAAACAGATCACTAAGTGATGGTAAAGTATGGAAAATGACATTAAACTATCACAAAAAGACAAAAAGTTTAAATATCTGTCAGAAGGCATGGGACAATTAAACAGATACAAATGACCGCAGAGACGTCAAATTAACTTCAAGATACAAAACAATCTGAAAAAGATGCAAAACTGTCATAAAAATTCACAATATGCCACAAACTGAGCAAGAAGAGTCACAATCCAGCTAACTGCTCTTTGGGAAGGTTGGAGCTAAAATTCTTGTCGTTTATCTTTGGGTTATTTCACAGTTTTAACCAGATCTGCACATTTTATTTAACTGCCGTCACCTGCAGTATCAATGTTTGCAATATTGTAATTAAACCTCCTGCTTTAATCCAATACTTGGTTGGATGATTCAATTAAAAAATACTTTATTAATCCCAAAGGGAAATTAAATGTTGTTGTAGCTCATATCATGAAGGTTTCTTCAAAGAGCCGTTGAAGATGCTGATGGCTGTGGGCAGGAAGGATCTCCTGTAGCTCCATCTTACAGCAGATCTGAAGAAGCCTCTGACTGAAGACACTCTGTTGTTGTAGGACAGTCTCATGAAGAGGATGCTCAGGGTTCTCCATAATGTTCTTCATTTTATGAAGAATCCTTCTTTGTACAATGATCTCTAGAGGTTCCAGAAGAGTCCCCAGAACAGAACCAGCCTTCTTTATCAACTTGTTGAGCTTTTTTAAGTCCCTGGTTCTGATGCTGCTTCCCCAGCAGATGATGGCAGAAGATAACACACTCTCCACAACAGACTTATAGAAGATATGCAGCATCTTGCTGCAAACACCAAAGGACCTAAGCTTCCTCAAGAAGTACAGTCTGCTCTGTCCCTTCTTGTAGATGGCTTCACAGTTGCATCTCCACTCCAGTCTGATGTCCAGATGAACACCGAGGTATTTATACTCCTCCACCACCTCCACCTCTTCTCCCATGATAGAAATAGATTTTGACCTATTCTTGTTTCTCTTCAAATCTACAATCATCTTCTTTGTTTTTAACATAGCATATAACATATTTTAGGTGTCTTGCATTCACATTCTACATGCAGAAAAAATATATTGGGCCGGTTAGATGGTCCCTAACCGCACATGATGCACATCATCAGATCTTTGGTAACAAAAAGCCCAAAGATCAGCCTTCAAACTGTGCCTGCACAGCACTGGTTCATCCCAACTCTCTGAGTGTAACAGCCTCATTTAACCTGAATGAGTCATGGGGCAGAGCTAACACATAAGAACATTCATCTGAAATGGTTAGGTCTACTGGGTGAAAGAGCCACAAAAGCCCCAAAAAACTGTGAAAGACCATCAGAACCATCCTGGAGAACTGTTGACCTCTGGGAGATCACAGAAGAGGATCAGGACTTTCACCACTGGTTGTTCCTCTAACATAACGATGTCTTCTTCTGAATCAGTCCCTGTTACCATATGCACCTGCAGTTTGTCCCACAGCGGGGTCCTCACAAAGATATTCAGTGGTTTATACACCCAGCTGTTGACGTGGAGATGATCCGTGTCCATCTCAGCTGAAGGGTTCACATAGCTGACATTCCTCAGATAATAAAGTCACCCACAGCTTCAATCGTTGTGAACACACACAGTCTGAAAACTGAGCCGGAAAGTGACGAAAGAAAACTGCCGTTAACCCACTTCCTCCTCCATCTGCTGCTGCTGTTTGTTTGACTGCAGTTCTGGTTGTCGGGGTCGGTGTTGGAGAGGAACGGACCTCATGTGTTGACAGCATTCTGGGCTTCTGCAGCATTTTCTTCTGAATCACCATATGACAGTAAGAACTCATCATGATCTACAGAAGTTCAGAAATCAACTGGATGATTTCACTGTCTTTAGACAATGTGCAACACAATTAAACAACCGCATCTGATTCAGAAATTAGCTTATTTTAAACCTATTAAAAACCATCAAAACAAAACCATTATAGATCCAAGCAATTAACACAACCAGAACCAGAATCACAACCAACTTTAGTTTCCACAGTTTCCATCGCTCACATCGTACATCAGCATCAGTCCAAATATCAACCATAACATGTAAAAACGCCTAAATAAGTGAGGTCAAGGAGCAGGAAGTGTTATTTTCTATATGTAGAAGAAGAGGGAAGGCTGGTTGTGATGGACCAGCTTAATTGTTTCCAGCAGAGCAGCTGACTGAAAATATTAAATACAATCATAAAGCTGATAAATAACCACTATAAAACTAATGGATTACCTTATAAAATAAAGTTATGTTATGGCCATAAAACCAGAAATGCCAATATAAAATAAACCACATTAATAACCATTTAATTAAGACATGCACATTTAGCACCAATAAAGAGGACAAAATAAAACACCCATTAAATCAATATGACCATAAGACTCCATTAAACCAGTAAATAACTAGCAAACCTATGAAGATAACATTTAAACAAATAAATACAATCATAAAGCTACAAATAAGTCTAAAACCAATAATTACTCATTAAATCAATAAAAACACAAAGCTGATCAATAACAATAAAACTACTTAAGATGACTATATGTCCATAAATAACTAAATAACAGGCGTAATGTCAGTCAGTAACTACTAACCCAACCAAGAGAATCCATAATACCAATAAACATAAAGTTAATATAACAGCTATATGAGAATAAGTAAGTACAAGGCCTAAAAATATGACCATAAAGCTCATAAATAATCTGCTACATAAACTGTGCTACTAAACTATAGCACCGATCCTGAGGGTTTGCTGGATTTATTCCGATTATTCCTGACAACACAGCTTTAGATCCCAGATGGAAGTCTGTCTCCAGTGAGAGACAACAGTTGTTAAACAACAATGAAATGTCTAAAATCAACTGTGATCATGATGGTCCACTTCTAACATTTTTCTCCAGTGACTGAGGTTCTGCTAAACATTGTACAAAGAGTCAGTGCAAAGAGCCAATGACATTGAATTTTCAACTCTATCAAAGTTAAATGTCAGATGGGTCCCCTTCGTTATTATTCAGAGTGACTGAAAACCACTGAGACCTGAGTTCATGCAGCCTGCAGGATGTCCGCCTCAGACACGAGGATTAAGATAGCCTGTAAAGCTGGGATTATTGTTTGGAAAGTAAAACTCTAGGAGCAAAAATGAGAGAAGATGAGAAGATTTCTGTATGAGGCAGATTCAAAAAACAAACCTTTTCAGTTAGAGTGATGCTTCCTTAACAGAGATGGAGACTTGAGACTGCAACTCAATATAGTTAAAAACTGTCTTAATGACCCAATTAAACATATACATGCTAACAAAATATCCACAAAGACCCATTGTACATTTTGAGCAAGTAATGATTACTGGTCGAACAAATACATTAAAATTATTAAAAGGGTGTCCTAGTCATGATCTACAGTGGTTGAATACCAGAGCCATGCTGCCTCCGAGCACCAGAGCCCGCTCTTCCCCTCAAGCTGCAGGTGTTCCCTCAACCATGACCAGGTCAGTCACCACCACCACACAAGTTCCCCAACGAGGGTGTCCAGGTGGACCCCCTTGTTTTCCTGTTCCCGAGTTCTGTTGTGGGTTAACCTGGCTTCCACAATGTTCTCCAGAGCTCCTACGTGGGTTCCAGTGTCCAGATTTCTTCCTTGGGTTCTCCCAGGCAACCTCCTGGGAACGTTCTCCATGGGTTCAGGTTAATTTTGGTTGTTCATGGGCTTATTTGGACATCTGTCATTATCCACAGCTGCTTGTGTTTTTGTTCTCATTTATGTTTGTATTAAGTTCCAATCTGTGCCCATTAGTCTATTATATATCAGTTCCTGGTTTCTGTTTTTTCTCTGCTGGTTTCTACTGTTGCTCAGGTCCTGGTTCCTGTGTTTAGTCTCTTTGTGTTTCTGTAAGTTTATCATTTTCTTCATTGCGTCTGCCGATGCCCTGTTGCCACTTCGGTTCTCATCCACTCTCTAACATGACAGTCCCTCTTTTACTACTGAGGACTATGGATTGATGAAGAGCTTTTCTTTAATGTACATAAGGAAAATACTTTAGCTATTTTATCTTAGGTTCTCTCTATCCAGGACTTATACAGGTCAAGGGTCAGGAAAGGGGCAGCTAACATCTCTGCAGACCCCACACACCCTGCACACAAACTGTTTAGGCTTTTACCTTCAGGTGGCGCTACAGAGCTCTGTCTGCTAAAACCAGCCTCCACAGAGACAGTTTCTTCCTCCAGGACGTTTCTCTGATGAACTCTTGACAGTCAGAACTCCAGAACAACACCAGGCAGACTTAGACTGATCTCAGATTATATTCTATTGGAAAGTCAATTATGTTTATATGTACATTTAAAATATGTTTTATAGTTTTTGTTTCCATTTATAGTGAAAATCAAATCTTCACTGAGAGCAAAATGTACTGGAGTCAGATTCCTTGGTTGTGTCACAAACTTGGCAATAAAGTTGATTCTGAGTTGGTTTATCTTATCTTGGTTTAGCTTACCTACCCTTATCTTACCTTAACCTGAGCCTACTAAAACGTACCTTAGCTTATGTTAGTTTAGCATTTTATAAACCAGTGAACCCATCAGCCTGACTGTCTAAAGATGACAGAATCCACACAAGCAGATCTCATTACTTTTTATATCTGTTACTCTATGCAAATATTTTGCTTTTGTGTTAATTTTAGAACCAGTTGCTTACTCACATTCACTGTGCATTGGAAGTGCAAAATGTAGGTTAGCATACTTGTTCCATACGTGATCAATTGTAAGATTCTTGTTTATCTTTTGCATCTATTGGTCTTACATCTGACTGGGTACTTTGGTTTCTCTAAATGTATCTGCAATGTGAAACAAGATTTTTAGTTGTTATTATATTAGTTGGCATAAAATGCTTCTAAACTCTAGGGATGAACCAGTATGGTGTCCACATATAAGAGACATCTTAATAAAGAACCAATTTTAAATAAAAATATTTATGAGAACCCCTTTGTTTCCATTTCTTTGGTTAAATCTATAAAAATGTCCAAAAAGACATTTGACAAATAGAAAATAGGAATTTATCTCCAGGGGGATTCTCACAGAGCTGACAGCTGAAAACTTGACAGATCAACTGAAGCATGAAGCATCTCAGTTTCATAAAGACTTGACTACATAATCTCAGATGAGAAACAATGTCCAGATCCAGACTTGAACTGGACTGTAGGATACAAAGGTTGTCAGTTGTGGACAGAATAATAGAGAAATCTCAAAAATGCTGAAAAAACTTCCTAAGTGCAGTTTAATAACATTTATGTATTAAATTTATGATCAGAGGCATTTGTATTCTTCCTCATTTGAGTTTTTCAGATCTCTTTTATTTGTGCTTCTGCTGAATGTGTTGTAAAATTCCCAATAAAGTCACTGTCAGCTTCTGCTGTGCTCCAGTAATGTCCTGACTGTATAAATACAGCACAGTCTGATGAAAATCACTATAAACATCATTTTAAAACCAATGAACGCAGCTTACAGAGGATCAGCCAGTAGAAACCTTCTGACTCAACCAGCCACTCAGGAGAAAAAAAACCTCATTCAAGACTCATTCATTCATCTTCTATTCAGCTTCTTCCATAGTGGGTCACGGGGGAGCTTGTGACGATCTCCACCAGTCTACGGGCGCGGGGCAGGGTACATCCTGGTCAGGTCGCCAGTCCATCGCAGGGCATTCAAAACTAATTCAGGAAATATTCAACTCAGCTCAAAATGGTCTTACTAATTTTAATCTAAACATATGATCAGAAATATGTACAAACTGATTCATTGACATTTTGTCACCACAGCATTGTAGTCAGGTTAAGGTCTGGACTTTGACTAGGCCATTGCAACACCTTGATTCTTTTCCTTTTCAGCCATCCTGTTGTAGATCTGCTGCTGTGTCTGGGATCATTGTTCTGTTGGTGACCCAATTTGAACCAGGCTTCTGTTGTTGGACAGATAACCTCACTGACCCTAGAACACTGGTACATGGAGATGTTCATGATTCACTCCATTAATTCAAGGTGTCCTGGTTCTGAGGCTCTAGAACCAGCCTAAATCATCAACCCTCCCCCGCTGTGCTTAACAGTTGCTATGAGCTGTTTGTGCTGATCTGCTGTGTTTGGTTTGCTCCAAACATGGCCCTCATTATGGCCAAACATCTCTACGTTAATCTTATCTGTCCAGAGGACATTGTTCCAGATATCTGGACAGCTTTGTAAACGCCCCTGCTGCCATTCTGGTTCAGTGATTTTCTGGAAGTAGTTCTTTAACTCTTCCCAGATTGATGGTCAGCATAAGGTGCTTTGTGTTTGTTCATGAAATAGTGAAACATTGTGTTGGAATGAGTGTTCTTCCTCAGAGATTTTGTAAATTAAAAGTTAAACATGCTGAGCACTGCATGGTTAATTTTTATGTACAAAATGTTGGAATTCAAACCATAAAGGTGTCCATTAATAAATAACAACAGACCTTCTCTTGCGTATTGCACAGCCATGTATTGAGTAACTGACTTCTGACTGTATTTTCTAGAGTATGACGCACCACAAAAGTCACCACTGAGCATGTGCATCAGCTAACAGGTGGTGCCTTTTTCCCATTTCAAACAGATCAGAGTGATGGCAAAGAGGTTTTCCTTCTCAAGGCTGATTTTTATTTACTTGTTTTTATTGAAGAACTGGGGACTGATTTTCTATCTGAAAAGTTACTACATCTAGAGCCAATGTGTTTTGTTTTAGACACTTGTGGAGGGTTTGTGTTTGTCACAAAGATGAACTCAAGATTCATCTGAGCTTATTAGTGCTGTCTTAATATGGATGAATAACACAGAATAACATTGTACTGAGGACAAAGCCCTGAGGTACTCCAGAACTGGTGAAGTGACTCTTATTTAGTCCCATGTTGGTTAAGATCTGAGCTGCAGAGGAAAACCAACAGACACATTTGACATGTTTTAAAGAGATGACAGGCAGATGTCTAAAATTAAACAAATTCGGTTGTTTCTGACCAAGATTCCCGTCTGTAAAAATTCCGGCTCCTCTGACTGACTGAAGGTGATAAAAGTCCTAAATAGTCTGACGACACCTTAGAGTCCACAGTTGTAATGTCGATGATGCACATTTTGGTTTCCTGTTAGCGCTTTTCACAGTTTACCAGCCAACCCACCCTGCCATTTCCAAATTCAAATGAACTAAGAATTGACCAAAAAGTCCTTCCAACCGAAGGAAAAGTCTGTGTCTAATTCATGGATCACCTGTAGTAACAGTTTAACTCATTTTGGTGTGTAATTTTTAATAAACTTTAGTATGACGCAACAGAACACACCAAAACCACTAACAGTGAGCAGCAGACAGAAAGTTTGAGAGTTTTACCTCCATCCTGCTCGTCGTCTC
Source organism: Girardinichthys multiradiatus (assembly GCF_021462225.1). Classification (NCBI taxonomy): domain Eukaryota; kingdom Metazoa; phylum Chordata; class Actinopteri; order Cyprinodontiformes; family Goodeidae; genus Girardinichthys; species Girardinichthys multiradiatus. The sequence continues at coordinate 1,567,393 of NC_061804.1, forward strand.
TCAGCCGCCTCAATATGTCGAGTATGTGTGAAAGAGGGTGGGAGGGGACCAGTGGGTTAAATATAGACCTGGAGCCACATCTGAGAGAGAGACCTTCAGTTTCTACAGGCAGAGAGAGAGAGAGAAGGCAGCTCATGTTCTGTCACATGGTCCTCATGTTTGTGTTTATAAACTCATTGATATCTGCTGCTATAATAAACTGATCTCAAGTCAGATCTCAGGAGATGAAGCAGAGATAAAAACTGACAAATGTGTGACAAATTTTCAGGGTGAACAAAATCTAATTTTTAATTAAAAATGTTGATGCTGCTCATTTTAACGGAAGTTCATGTTCCAGAATGGCTAGAAATGTTTCAAAAATGCAGATTTAAACCTATGTGAGGGTGCGATTAGATAAACAGTAGATGTAAAGGTATGGTATAAAAGGAGTGGGGTTGAACAGGTAAAAATCTGTTATAGTGGGCAGCAAGTTTGTACAAATGAGGGAGTAGAAATCAGACTTCTCAGAGATTACTTGCTGTGCGCCACAGGGCACAGTGTTAGGCCCAAAACGGTTTATTTTGTATATTAAATGTAAAGCATCTAAAATGTTGAACTTTGTCTCATTTGCAGATGATTATTTTTTGTATTAGGCCTAATATACAGGCACTTTTAAAGACAGTTACAACAGAAATTGAGTCCCTACATCTGTGGCTTAAACAGACTCATAAATTTGATTAAAATCAAATTTATGATAATTGGAAATTTAAAAATACCCGGGATACAAAAATATAGTTAACTTTTAATAAAGTAAAACTTGAACAACTATATGAAAAACACTTTCCTTGGAATAACAGCAGAGCTCAAAATCTGCTGGAAACCTCAAGACATGTAAAAATGAAAATGGCTAAAAGTTCTGCTGTTGTGGGGAAATCCAGAAATGCTGGATCATAGTTCACTGAATATTCTGTGTAATTCACTTGTGCTACAGTATCTTTCTTGCTGTGTTGAAGTCTGGGATAACATCTACTCAAACCTCCAACCATTATACACATTAAGAAAAGAGCCATCACGATTGTATTTTGGGGAGATGAATAGCTGAGAATGGCTGGTAATGAGGTCTCCTTCCTGCCACATGGGATTTACGTAATTGTTATTACAGATCTTTAATGTGTGTGTGTGGAGATGGTCAGCAATAATACTCAGGTAGGCTGTGGAGTTTCATTGATGCTCAGTTGGTGCTAAAAATAGCCCACATGATTATACCACCACCACCAGGGAGGGTCCATTCTGTCATGTTGTTTAAACCATATTTATCAGTTGTTGCCTTTCTATCATCTGGAACCAGTCTGTTCATTCTCCTCTGACCTCTGACATCAACAAGGCATCTTCATCCACTCAGCTGCTGCTCACTGGACATTTCCTCTTCTTCAGATCATTCTCTGTAAACATGCGAGATGGTTGTGGGTGAAAATTCCAGTAAATCAGCAGCTTCTGACATACTCAAACTAGCCCATCTGGTACCAACAACCATGCTATGCTGCATTATTCTCCATTCTGATGCTCTGTTTGAACTTCAGCAGGTCTAGATGAATAAATGAAGCAAGTTGCTGCCATGTGATTGGCTGATGCGCTGTCTTCTCCCAGTGGAATGTGACCAGATAACCTCTAAATGTGGGCCACCTGGTCAGATCTTCCTCCTCAGCTGATGTAGAGGAGCAGCAGCTCTACTTTGAGCTCCTTCCAGACGATGATGTTCCTCTGCTTATCCCTAAGTCAGCAACAGCTACCTCAGAGGAAGCTCCATTAGCTGGTTGGATCCAGAGTCTTGTTCCTTCAGCTCAGTACCTTCTTCAACACCACAAACTGGGGCAGTGCCTTCATTACTGCAGATGAAGCTCTGATCCATCTGCTCCTCCATGGCAACAGATGGATCACTACTTAAAATGCAGTTAAAAGCCTTCAGTTGATTCAAAATGCTGCAGCCAGAGTTCTGATGAAAATTAAAAAGATAGATCATATTTCTCCTATTTTAGCTTCCTTCATTGGCTCCCTGTTAAATCCAGAATAGAATTTAAAATTCTCCTCCTCACATATAAAGCCCTTAATGATCTAGCTCCATCATACATCAGAGATCTGATTGGTCCATATGTTCCTAACAGAGCACTTTGTTCTCAGACTGCAGGTTTACTGGTGGTTCCTAGAGTCTCTAGAAGTAGAATGGGAGGCAGATCCTTTAGTTATCAGGCTCCTCTCCTGTGGAACCAGCTCCCAGTTTTAGTCCGTGAGGCAGACACCCTGTCTACTTTTAAGGCTAGGCTTAAAACTTTCCTTTTTGATAAAGATTATAGTTAGAGTGGCTTAGTTTACCAGGGAGGGAGCCTTCCTCCCTCCCTGTTGGTTGGAGTAAGGGGGAGTCAGGTTTAGCCTAAACCGGTTCAGTTATGGTTGAGGTGCAAACACACCCTCCATTTCTGCTACCTGTATGACCCCTTCTCTTTTCCAATGGTTATAATCAGTCTGACAGAGGGAGGTATCCCAATCATTGTGGTTTTTAGTAGAACAATGACCATCAGTGGGACCCTTTGTGAGGTTCCTTGAGACGACATTGTTGTAAATAAGCGCCGTTTAACTAAATAATCTGAACTGAAACTATCTCTGTAGTTATGCTGCTATAGGCTTAGGCTGCTGGAGGACATAATGACCACTTTCACCCTCTTCACTACATTCTCATACTACTCTCTAATTCTGCATTATTTGCTGTTATTTCAGCTTTTAACTTTGTTCTCTCTTTTCTCTTCCTAGAAGCTACACCTGGCCTGACTCTGTGTCTATCTGTGACACCTTTCTGGAGAGGGGAATCGTCCGAGCTTCTGCTGGCAACAACTTAATGCTCACCTTCTACAGATGATCCACATAGCCCTGTCTTTCAGTGTTTAACCCTTTCTCTCTCCTAGACATGGCTACTGACTGAGCTTCTACTGTAACTAACTCTATGTTCTCTCTTTCAGACTCTAAACTTGAAAACTGGATCAGAGTTTATCTGTTCTTTCTTTCTAGATGAAACGACTAAAGGAGCTACATCCATTAACATTTACTTTTCCTTCCCATAGAAAGTACTCCTGGATCAGTGCTTCTTTGTTCTCTTTGTGTCTCTGCTCTGTTCTCTCAAACCCCCAGTCGGTCGTGGCAGATGGCCGCTCACACTGAGCCTGGTTCTGGTTCTGCTGGAGGTTTCTTTCTGTTAAAAGGGAGTTTTTCCTCTCCACTGTCGCTACATGCATGCTCAGTATGAGGGATTGCTGCAAAGTCAACACCAGTGACTGTCCACTGTCTCTACATGCTCATCCAGGAGGAGTGAATGCTGCAAGTCACTGACTGGATGCAATCTGCTGGGTTTCCTTAGATAGAAAAACTTTTTATCCAATTTTAATAAATAACTGAATCTGACTGAACTGTTTGATAGTTAGTATTAACTGGAATGTATGAACCTGACTTGAAATCTGTATGATTTGATTAAACTGACTTTATGAAGTGTCTTGAGACAACATATGTTGTGAAATGGCGCTGTATAAATAAAACTGAATTGAATTGAATTGGATCAGAGACAATGGGCAGAGCCTGACTACCCCACATTAGGTATACCTGGCTCAGGTGTGTTAATGGGTTCTGCTGTTCTTCCGGTTCTCCAGATTAGCAGGACGTTCAGAACAGGGAATTCTTTAAAATCAAACACTTTCTTGCCGTCAGCTTTCTGTCCCTCAGACGTTTTGTGCTATTGTTGTTAGTTAAACCATATTAAATGGTTCCAGATGAACTCAAAGAGACAAAACCTCTCTGATCTCCTGCAGGCATCTCAGAGGTTTTTCTGCATCTCCTCTTTCAGTCTGCTTAGCTGTTTGTTGTGATGGTCTGCATGAAGAGGAAGCTGTCGCTGCTCTGTGGGAGGAAGTTACTCCACTCGAGCAAAAACAAATTCAGCTTTCGCTTCTCTTTTTGACTTTAATCATTTCTGTCTGAGCAGTTCAATCTGACAGTTCTGTTCAGTTCAGAGTTGAAACCTGATAAATGGTCATTGTTCTGCTCAGAAAACCAGGTTTAGAGTCTGCACATTAACTCTTAAACCTTCTTCCACCTGTACAGTGACTCTGTTTATGCTTGGACCAATCAAAGCCGCCGGTTTGCCCACGGAGCAGGAACACAAGACGTGGTTGGAGGGGAGGAGTGAAGCAGACAGGAAAAGACGATGATGAAGGAGGAAACCTTATAAGGTGAAAAATAAACGCTCCCAGAAACAGGATGATGATGTTGCTGATACAGCTTCTGACTGATACATGTCCAGTGTCTGTAGAACCTGCATTCAAACATCTTCAGTAACACATCTTTACAGACTGCTGACAGGCAGGAAATTAATCACAGTGGAAACAATGTGATGTTTCTGCCTCTAATAATTTGATAAACACATAGATGGATAACATTTTAATGGATAGACTTGAGTTTTATTCCTCAAATGGCCACTAGGGGAGCTGTTTCAGCCCTCCCGGTTAAAATATTTGAAGCATGTTTGGATGTTAAACCGCATCAGGACTTTATATAGAACATTTTAATCTTCATTTCTCAATATTAATATCAGTTTTTGTCTTTCTGAAACTGTTAATTGATACTTTTTCATTCTATGATTTCAAAACCTGATCCACGTCTCCTCCTCTGGCTCCAGAACCTGCTGGGTTTACCTCTGAGACTTGATACTGCTCTCTACGGGTTCGTAGACTCCAGTATTACTTGTCTGCACTGATTTTCTAACTCAGGGCTTCTGGTACTTTATTCTGGACTTTAGGGACCTTCCTGTAATCCCAGTTTGTTCCTATTGGAGTCAAACTGACCTCAGACCAGCAGAGATTATGAGAGTCCATTCATTTTCCTTTTCTAATTAAAGCATTTAAATTAAATTTTAAACACCTAAATGGGGTCTGCTGTTGGTCCTGAAGTGGTCAGGCTGTGGATCAGTGCTGCCACCTGCTGTCAGCTGAAGGGTAAGTCCTACAGAGAAAGCTCAGCTGGTGTATACACTTTATTTAAAAGTGTAATAAACCCCGTGATTAACTGCACAGAGACACTTATTGTGAATAACAGTTTCATTCTTTAACGGTTCAATTTAAACCTCCATCTGAAGTTGCAGGAGCTTCCTGATCACAGACAATCCAGACCTTCAGGTTTTCCAACTGATATCAGAAAAACTGCAAAAAACAATATTTACCGAAATAAAAAAGCAGGTCTGGAATCCAAACAGATTATCTGCATGGAATAAATAATTTTATTCTATAAAATATATTCCAACAGAAAGAAATGAGGACAATAAAAGGAAAAATATTTAGATTTTTCTGTTTTATTGTCTTAATTTGTCCGCACATAAAAAGTTTTTCACAGATTTACTTTTTATTGTGGAGCCCCTCACTCATGTGTTTAACACCTTTGTGTAAAGTTCAGTTTTAACTCTTCTTCCTTTCTATTCATCAGTGTCCCTGCAGAAGGAAACTTGGAAGGGTCTTCATGATGAAGATGATGCTTCATTCTAACCCAGCAGGAGGGTTTATCTCTCGCTCACAGCTTCAGGAACGTCTCTCTTTTTCCTGAAGATGGTATAAAAAGCTTTCTTCCTCCGGCTGGCCGACGGCTCCTGAGCCTCTCCTCTGTCTTTCTTCATGTTGAATGGCTGGACGCCGGCTCCCTGTCCGCTGCCAGACGAGCTGGATGAGGCGGATGAGGAGAAGATGATGGAGCCATCAGGAGTGTCTGAGGTGACGTAGAGGGAGCGTGTGGAGCAGGAGGAGGTGAGGACTGTGGAGGAGTTGCCTCTCAGCTCCCCGAGGCTGGAGCTCTTCTCAAGACCTCCTCCTCCTACCACTCTGTGGGTGGAACCTTGACCCTGTAGGGGGAGGGGTCTGGAGTCCAGAAGATATGGCCTGGAGTTGTAGAGAGCTCGTGATTTGTTGAGAGACAGTGGGAGGGCGGAGTCAGAGTCTGAGCGGCTCATGATGTCCCTGAAAGGAGGAAGAGATGATGATCAGACCCAGAGTCCTCATTACATCCCAGGTTTTCAGAGACTTGAGGGGTCAGTCTGAGACCTGAGAGATAAGAACCATTCCAGGATTGTCCTTCTGCTGTCCTTGTTTGCAAGCTCTGCATGAACAAGTTCCTTCTGCTGCTTTACTAAGTGGAACAAACATCCATCCATCTCATTAATTTGCCTGATACCTAAATTACCATTAACTGTTGGTGCAATATTCATATTAATGTCTCATTTAACATCTGACTGACAGCAAAAACACAAGAATAAGGCAAACTTTTTTTTATTTGGGTAATTTCTAAATTTTCTGCCCTCGTGTGAGATCAAAGTTCAATAATGAAACAAAGTTTATATTGTCTCAGCTTAACATTGTGTACTTGTATTTGGGTTGTACATTTTGGTGTTTGTCTGGCCATTTTTTGCCTTATTTTCATTACGTTAGTGTTAAAACAGAGGAAGATACCCCAAGCTGCTGGAGCGACAGTGTGGCCTCTGGCTCATCACAGCGCCCCCTGGAGTCTGGAGGTCTGATCAGGCTCCAGAGGGAGGAAGAGAGAAGGTTGGAAGAGCAGAGCAGAAAAATGAATGGAGCTTTCAGCGCAGGAAGAAGATGAAGCATTAGACTGGAGAGGATAGGAAGTAGGGTCGTGGGGGTGAGGACTGGAGGCGGAGCTGATGGAGGGGTGAGACAGGGAGGAGGAAAGAGGGGGGGGGGGGGCACAAGGAAGAACTATAGCTGGCCAATGGAGCGGCTGCGATTTTGTCGAGGGTGTCCGCTCAGCGGGTGGGACGCTGTGGACAGGCCACACCCATCCTTAGATAAGGCCCGACGCCTCAACTAACCTCTGAGAGCCAAACGTCAACTCGGGGTCTCCTGCCTTCTGTCGCAAGGGCATCAGACTCTGAACTGCAGGAGACAGAAAGAAGGCTACACTGACTTTGTGCTTTTATTGTGAAGGAAGAACAAAAATGTTTAAACTGAGAGCAAAACATTTTAACCATATTAATAATCAATGATAATTGAATAGAAATGCAAACCAGCCAACCTGATTGTTTCCATGGTAACTGGGTGTCTGTGATGCTGCTCAGTGGCCAAAGGTCACTCACACGCCGATCCATCTGCCAAGCTGCGTCTGTAGGCAGCCAATCAGGAGAGAGGTGAAGATTATTTCAGCTGACTGGTTTTAAAATAAATAAAACAAATTCAACTGCTAACAGCACGTTTTTTGTTAACTCGCTGTAATAACTACGTTCTTTTTTTGTACATTGTGAACAAACGCTTCTAACATTTTCTTGTTGCTGTTTAGCAGCAGGTGGCGCTGCTATACAGCCAGAGTCAGACTGGGAACAATAAAACTATTAAAATATTTAGACTTACACTGTAGCGTCCCTGGAGACAGGATATCTTCGTCCATGTCGTCCAGGTCATCTGAAAGGAGCAGGTTCTGAGGGGTCGGGGGTCTCAGGCCGAGGAAAGACGGGTCCAGGTTGAGGGCGGCAGCCAATGCTGCCAGACCCGGATTACTGACCACACAGAAGCCCGTCAGAGACTCGATCTGCTGCCAGCGGTGGAGTTTCTCCCGCAGGGCCGCTGTTATCTCAGCCAGGGCCTGTCTGTGTGTGGGGAGAGAGGCGGGGGTGGGTGTAAAGACCAGAGCAGGTAAAACAGAGGATTGATACTGAGATCTACATCAAAGAGCACAAAGTCTGGTGGGTCCAATCATGTTATACACACCCAAAACCAAACCACAACAACACAAGATGAACTTCCAGGTCCAGATTCAGGTTCAGGTTACTTAATACCCACAGGTAGATCTGCTTTACAGTGAAATAAGAGTGAATAAGTGTTTTACTCAAAACACAACCCCACACTTTATAAGCTAACACATAGCAGACCCAAAACATGCATATTTGTAAAAAGTACTCATGGTATCACTTTAGAACAGAGGTCACGGATTATCCGGACCCACGTGCCGTCCAATCCGAACCCAGCCTGATTTTAAACATTTCTTATGTGTTAATATGGTGCAGCCCTACGGAGCGTCAGCCAACGAGCTGCTTAAGTCAGGGCTGCTACTGCTGCTCTAACCGCAAAACATTTTCTCATCTACGTAGATATTGTTATATATAACTAAGTGTAATGTGTTCTTATGTTCATAATAGTGTGGAATTAGTCTGAACCTGTAGCGTTTAGAAAGTTAACTGTGCAGAACAATATGTATTATTTGTGAACTTGAAAAAACAGGCACTAAAGGGTGTGAGTGCATGTGTCAGTTTCATCAATAGAAGATGCGCTGCACAACAAATGTAAAATGTATATTCCCTGGTATGTGTGTGTTCAATAAAAGATCGGTGCAGGGGAGAGAAGAGCAGAAGTGTTCCCCGACCGGGTGAATCAGCTTCTACCTCTAGTCTGTGTTTGGTTTTCTTAGACATTTAAGTTTAGTTTTTCTCGAGCAGAATTAAGATGCTTTGACCAAATAAACGAACACGCAGGAGTTTAGAAGAACAACTCCGACAATATAAACATTTTATTCCTGCCGGCTGCCGCGTCTTTCCTACAGGCGCCATGGACAGCTATATAGGTCAGCGACATTCTGGTCTACACTCCCAGCCAGCTGGTGGCAGTAATGCACCACATCGTTGTATGCCAACCGCTAGAAAACGACAAAGAAGAAGCTCTGCGGGTCCTTTGACGAGGGTTGCTAAGTTACTGGCTTGGAGCTCACGCCTGCTGATAGTTCAATGACTTGGTGAACAGTAAAAGAAGATGGCGTCATCAGAAATACGTAAAGTAGAAAATCACACATTTAAAGATGAATGGACAGAAACACGGTCTCTTACAACAGCGAGCATAGGATGTTCACTGACTGGGAGATGATCACAGGGTGACTGGAAGCTGTGGTAGAAACACTTTAAGATGGAAAACAAGGACAACAACTTAAAGAAAAGGTTCAGCAAATAGCCCTGCCTGCCGCAAGGAGAGCAGAACTGTTCTACCAAGATGTTCTGACCCAGCTAGACTGAGCCATTCAAAGCGTTTAATATTGGTGCTTAAATTGGATTGAACTTTTCTGTTCAGCAGATGGTTTCATGGGCAGATGAATCATCGATCAGTAGTTAAAGAACAAAAACTCTGGTGTTAAATAAATGTTGAATAAAGATGAAAGGAAATATTTCTGTGAGCTGATTTAAAATGTTTAAAGTGTTTGGATGAAGGAGGCAGTGGACCTCCTGCTATTTTAATTGGGGACACCTGCTTTAGAACTTTCTAAGAACCGACTCCAGTCTTCGGATCCTAGCTGTGGTCTGGGGCTATGGTATCATCAGCTGGGTTGTGAGGAAAAATGTGACTCACTTGGCTGAGAGGATCTTGTGGTCGACGTCATCCAGTGAAGAACTGTGAGCCACGTGGAACGTTCCAAACAGAGAACTCCTCTTCTTCTTGATCTTCTCTGCCTGGAACAGCATCATTGTGAGCAGAGTCAAGAGTCATCTGTAAACATCTTGAGTAAATGTCATCACTTATGCCCCCCACAGTGACTCTGCTGTAAGGGTTTAAGGTGATCTAGATCTTGCTTGATTCAGGCCACTTTAAAATTACAGCAGGTCGGGCTCATTGGAAGGAAAACAGAAAGAAATGAGACCCGGATCAGGACTGGATGTGATGGTTTTCGAACTGAAGCCAAAAAAAAAGGAAACCCAAAGGTTTCTGCCTATCATAAGGGTCTGGTCTTAAATTGGGGAAATTATGAGAAACATTTTTAAAATCCAATCAGCTAAAATAAAACTTTTCAAGATTTTTTAAAGCAGTAGTTGTTTGTATCTCTGGTGTGATGGACAGTGGGGTATCTGGAACTTGGTACTTTATTTTGGGGCACCTCACCCCCTCTCTGGCTTGCAGCAGCTGCCTCTCTGCGCTCTGTTTCTTGCTGTTGTAGTACTGAACTTCAACTTCATGCGTCAGCTGCAGCCACTTCTGCAGAGCCTCTGGCGGCACCCAGCAAGCCCGAGACCCCAGCTCCTTCTCAGCCTTCTTCAGTGCCATTCGAACCTGCAAGGACCACAAAGCAGTGAGGAACCTGTCTGCTGATTGGTTAACACTTGCAGACAGGTGTTACCTGTTCCAGCTCCTGCTCAGCGTATTTCTGCCGGCTCCGCTCGTTCTCGGCTCCCTCTCGCAGGTTACGGAGCCGCTGAGCTTCCTGTTTGGCTGAGTTGATCTCGCTCTGGAGCTGCTCCTCCACCTTTACTTTCTCCACTTGGACCCAGTGCTGTTCTTCCTGCGCCTGCTGTAATCTGGCACAAACAGCATCCGCAGGTGAGAGAAGTTGGACAGAAATATCTGAACTTCATCTTTAGCAGAAAAAAAATACTCCTGCTGCTGCGCAAGAAGTTGTACACTGGAGCCAAATATTGATGTACAAACAACACTTCCTGTATTACTATTCTGTTTCTCCATGTGGGGGCGCTAGGCACATGAATGAGTGAAACATAGGTAGACAATAACCACATGAAGAACAGGAAGTCATGAGCCAGATTTATGTTAATAATTTTAATTTCCATTCATTTGTTTGAGTTTTTTCTAAAATTGTTATTGTATTTAATAATAAACGTTTATATAATTGAATTTTAATATAGTCTTTAAATGTAAGTTTTATATATATAGATATACACACATACATATTTACACATATCTCCAAGGATCCAAGTTTCTGTGGTTTACTTTATATCGTAAATGTTTGTAGCTCCTACATTAAAGGTCTTCCTTCAGTCACCTTTATTGTGGTGTACCTCAGTCTTTTGTTTTAGGGTTCTTACTATTTCTGGTTTAAATGCTCCTTCTTCAGAACATTTAGAGCACTTTCAAAGAGGTCCCATATCAATGCTATGCAGATGATATTCAGTTATACATCTCTTCTAAGCTTAGACTATGTCAATAGAATAGAACACAATGAAATAGAATAGAATGTCCCTTATTGTCATTGTCACAAGTACCAGGAAATTGAAAAAAGCTAATAAGTTGGATGGCTAAATACATTTTCCAACTTTATGAAGGAAATTAAAAGAAATTCTTGCTTGTGCTCCAGAAAAGCATACAGCTCTAGTAATGGAAAGTCTTGGTGTTCTAAACACCAATGCCCGGTCTTGGGTTAAACTGTCACTCTGGTTTTACTGTTGATGGTCATGTTCAGAAATATTACCAAGTAATATTATCTTGCAAACAGGCAGGACATTGTAATTCATGCATTGTTTTTTAGAGTGGATTGTTGCAACTCATTATTCACCTGCCTAAACAAAGCATCATTGAACAGTCTGCAGGTTGTACAAAACGCTGCTGCCAGACCTCAAACCAAATCACAGAAGTTTTCCCACATCACACCACTACTGGTCTGGCTCCACTGGCTCCCCATCCACTCCAGAGATCACTTATAGATCTTGGTTCTCACTTATGGGGCTTTGATAGGCCCGCTAGTTGTGACACGAACAAGGCAGAAAGCTAAATGTGACAGAACCTTTACAGCAGCTGCACCAGGACTTTGGACCTCTCTCCTTTAGCTTGAGGTCTGTATATTCTGACCTTTTAAAAAGCAACAAAAACGCCTCTTTTTACAATTGCTGTTGATTGAGTATTGGGGTGTACTTATATTTAATATCTTTATTTTTCTTCTGTGCAGCACTTTCTGATCTAGGTTATGCACTGTGCTACAGAAATAGTTTTACTTACAGCTTGTTTTTCAGTTTTTGCCATTATCAAATTATTTTACTGTTTATTTTTAACGTGGGTCAGTTTCTGCCAAAGTCAGGAGGTGGTGCTGAACATCGTGAACACGAATCTCTGTTTTACGGCAGGGTTAACTGCGTTACTGCCTGCAGGTGGTGCTGGAGCACCATCTAAAGAGGAAGTGAATATCTGCTACTATTTTTGGAGATGAAAGACAGAAACAGAGTAGCTGAATTATTTCAGAAAGGAAGCAGAGCTGAAGCTGACGATCAGCTGACTGCTGGAATTTAGGGCTGCAGTCTGTATCCAAGGCTTTATTTCTATTGGTTTACTTTCGATGACAATCAGCAGCTGTACTAAAGTTGAAAATAACTCCAGGACAGCAGAAGCAGCAGCTGTTGGTCAGACTGTCAGAGGAGAGGATCTTCTGATGAGAAACAGTATAGAATTAACTGATAAAATGGGAGGCTTGAAAGGACGTCAGTGTAAACAGTTTCTGTATTTATGTAAACTCATTATGAGACATCAATTTTTAACACATATTAACACAAACATAAATCAGTCATTTAAAAAACTGAGAGTTCCAAGTTTTGAATGTCTGAGAAAGGATAGTGTCTAGGATTTAGAAGGACTTTTGATCATTTTGGGTCACAGCAGGTTTATAACTCTATCACAGACAACCCTGGAACAAGAGGTCCTCGTGGTACACCAAACCCAAGAACCTAACACTAATGGATCCACATGATCAGTTTAGTGACATTGAATCCCCTGGATCTGGGCCCTAGATTATATTTTTCTTTTAGGCAGCCAGAGGTTCCTGTAATCTTTAACCAGGAGCTGTCTGGGCTTTCTCAAGGTCTTTCAGACTTCTTCTTCTGACTTTTACCACTTTTTCTGTTATTTTTATTCCAGTACCTCACCGTTGTCAAAGGAATACATTCATACTTATTAAGCTGTCTCACTGACCAATGAATCATTCAGGCGTAAAAAGGATCCTTAAATCAAGGGATGGTTGCTGCGTCGACACAGAACAGAATACATTTTAGATTTTTTCTTTAGACTCTTTGTTACCAACAGTTTTCTACATTTCTTTAGATGAATCTATGAAAATAGAAAACAGGAGTTTAGATCCAAAGAACTGTTAAATGAAAAGCTGGCATAGTGTAGATGGCCGACTAGATGATCCGTCTCCCAGGTTTGGTGCAGGTCTTTGTTGGATGTTTTCATAGTTCTTAAAACACATGGATTTCAGGTTGGCTACCGTTCAAATGCTAGAAATACTTTTTAGGCCAGACACTAGATTTTCTTTAGTCCTCATTGCTTTTTCACTAAATTCACATATTATACAGTAAATAAAAAAATATGATCAGATGGTTTCTTATCTAACTAACTTCTAACTCATATTTATCTAAGCTCAATATAAAGTAGCTTGTAAAAGTATTCATACCCCTTGAACCTTTCCACATATCGTCACATTACAACCACAAACAAAAATATATTTTATGGGAATTTTATGTGAAAAACCAACACAAAGTGGTATACAGTTGTGAAGTAGAAGGGTAATTATACATGATTTAAAACGTTTTTTACAAATAAAAAACAGAAAAGTCTGGTGTACAATAGTATTTAGCTCCCTTTACTCTGAGTGCAACTAATTGCCTTCAGAAGCTGCCTGATGATTGCTATTGACTAAATAGAGTCCACCTGTGTGTCATCGAATCTCAGTACAAATACAGCTGCTCTGTGACGTCCTCAGAGGTTGGTTAAGAGAACATTGGGGAGCAAACAGCATCATGAAGTCCAAGGAACAACCAGACAGGTCAGGGATAAAGTTCTGGAGAAGTTTAAAGCAGGATCAGGCTATTAAAAGATTTCCAAGCTTTGAACATCTCATGGAGCTCTGTTCAATCCATCATCTGGAAATGGAAAGAGTTTGGCACAACTGGAAACCTACCAAGACAAGGCCGTCTACCTAAACTTACAGGCCCAACAAGGAGAGCACTGGTCAGAGATGCAGCCAAGAGGCCCATGGTGACTGTGGATGAACTGCAGAGATCTGCAGCTCAGGTGGGGGAATCTGTCCACAGGACAACTATTAGTGGTGCAATTAATAAATGTGGTCTTTATGGAAGACTGTCAAGAAGAAAGCCATTGTTAAAAGAAAACCATAAGAAATCCTGTTTGCAGTTTGCCAGAAGCCATGTAGAAGACCCAGCAAACATGGAAGAAGCTGCTTTGGTCAGACGAGACCAAAATTGAACTTTTTGGCCAAATGCAAAACGCTCTGTGTGATGGAGAACTAACACTGTACATCACTCTGAACACACCATCCCCACTGTCACATATGGTGGTGGCAGCATCATGCTCTGGGGCTGCTTCTCTTCAGCAGGTACAGAGAAGGTGGTCAGAGTTGATGGAAGATGGATGGAGCCAAATACAGGGCAATCTTAGAAGAAAACCTGTTGGAGTCTGCAGAAGACTTGAGACTGGGGTGGAGGTTGACCTTCCAGCAGGACAACGACCCTGAACATGAAGCCATGGCTACAATGGAATGGTTTAGACAAAAAATATTCATGTGTTAGAATGGCCCAGTCAAAGTCCAGACCTAAACCCAATCAAGAATCTGTGGCAAGATCTGAAACCTGCTGTTCACCAGCATTCTTCATCTAATCTGACTGAGCTGGAGCTGGTTTGCAGAGAAGAATGGGCAAAGATTTTAGTCACTAGTCAAGTCAAGTTTATTTATATGCCGCTTTTCAGCAACAAGGCATCAAGGCGATGTACATAAGGAAAAACTCTACAATGATACAGAAAATCAAACAACAGAGGTAATAAAAAAAATAAAGAGAATAGAATGATGAATAAGAAAACGAAAGGATAGTTGCCCTGAAAACTTAATTAATAATGTTTAAATGGCCCAGTCAAAGCCCACTCTAAACAAATAAGTTTTTAATCTTGATTTAAAGCAACTTTTTGGCGCTTTTCCAGTTTTCTGGCACTTTATTCCAGATTAGTGGAGCATAAGAACTAAAACCTGCTTCTCCATGTTTGGTTCTGGTTCTGCAGAGTAGATTTGAGCCAGAAGACCTGAGAGGTCTGGGTGGTTGATCCACTGACAACAAGTCTGTAATGTATTTTGGTGCTAAGCCATTCAGTGATTTATAGACTAACAGAAGTATTTTAAAGTCTATTCTCTGAGCTACAGGGAACCAGTGTAGGGACTTTAGAACCGGGCTGATGTGCTCCACTTTCTTAGTTCTAGTGAGGACGTGGGCAGCAGCGTTCTGGATCAACTGCAGCTGTCTGATCCACTTTTTAGGCAGACCTGTGAAGACACCGTTGCAGTAATCAATTCTACTAAAGATGAACGCATGAATTAGTTTTTCAAGGTCCTGCTGAGACATTAGTCCTTTAATCCTGGAGATGTTCTTTAGGTGATAGAAGGTCGACCTTGTTACTGTCTTTCCTTCTTTCACCTCCAGAACATTGCCAAAATTAGAAATATCCTGTCCAGGAGCGACGCTGAAAAACTTGTCCATGCATTTGTTACTTTAAGGCTGGACTATTGTAATTCTTTACTATCAGGATGTCCACAAAATGCAGTTAAAAGCCTTCAGCTGATTCAAAATGCTGCAGCAAGAGTTCTGATGAAAATTAAAAAGAGAGATCATATTTCTCCTATTTTAGCTTCCCTTCATTGGCTCCCTGTTAAATCCAGAATAGAATTTAAAATTCTCCTCCTCACATATAAAGCCCTTAATGATCTAGCTCCATCATACATCAGAGATCTGATTGGTCCATATGTTCCTAACAGAGCACTTTGTTCTCAGACTGCAGGTTTACTGGTGGTTCTTAGAGTCTCTAGAAGTAGAATGGGAGGCAGATCCTTTAGTTATCAGGCTCCTCTCCTGTGGAACCAGCTCCCAGTTTTAGTCCGTGAGGCAGACACCCTGTCTACTTTTAAGGCTAGGCTTAAAACTTTCCTTTTTGATAAAGAATTATAGTTAGAGTGGCTTAGTTTATCAGGGAGGGAGCCTTCCTCCCTCCCTGTTGGATGGAGTAAGGGGGAGTCAGGTTTAGCCTAAACCGGCTCAGTTATGGTTGAGGTGCAAACACACCCTCCATTTCTGCTACCTGTATGACCCCTTCTCTTTTCCAGTGGTTATAATCAGTCTGACAGAGAGAGGTATCCCAATCATTGTGGTTTTTAGTATAACAATGACCATCAGTGGGACCCTTTGTGGGGTTCCTTGAGACGACATTGTTGTAAATAAGCGCCGTTTAACTAAATAATCTGAACTGAAACTATCTGTGTAGTTATGCTGCTATAGGCTTAGGCTGCTGGAGGACATAACAACCACTTTCACCCTCTTCGCTACATTCTCATACTACTCTCCAATTTTGCATTATTTGCTGTTATTTCAGCTTTTAACTTTGTTCTCTCTTTTCTCTTCCTAGAAGCTACACCTGGCCTGACTCTGTGTCTATCTGTGACACCTTTCTGGAGAGGGGAATCGTCCGAGCTTCTACAGGCAACAACTTAATGCTCACCTTCTACAGATGATCCACATAGCCCTGTCTTTCAGTGTTTAACCCTTTCTCTCTCCTAGACATGGCTACTGACTGAGCTTCTACTGTAACTAACTCTATGTTCTCTCTTTCAGACTCTAACCTTGAAAACTGGCTCAGAGTTTATCTGTTCTTTCTTTCTAGGTGAAACGACTAAAGGAGCTACATCCATTAACATCTACTTTTCCTTCCCATAGAAAGTACTCCTGGATCAGTGCTTCTTTGTTCTCTTTGTGTCTCTGCTCTGTTCTCTCTAACCTCCAGTCGGTCGTGGCAGATGGCCGCTCACACTGAGCCTGGTTCTGGTTCTGCTGGAGGTTTCTTCCTGTTAAAAGGGAGTTTTTCCTCTCCACTGTCGCTACATGCATGCTCAGTATGAGGGATTGCTGCAAAGTCACTGACTGGATGTAATCTGCTGGGTTTCCTTAGATAGAAAAACTTTTTATCCAATTTGAATAAATAACTGAATCTGACTGAACTGTTCAATGGTTACGATTAATTGGAATGTATGAACCTGACTGTTGTGAAGAACCTTGAGATGACATGTGTTGTGAATTGGCGCTATATAAATAAAACTGAATTGAATTGAAAAAAGTCTTTATGTGCCTCTGAAGGTTCAGGTCTGAGTCCATCACTACACCCAGGTTTCCAGCCTGACTGGTGGTTTCTAGCTGTATTAACTGAAGCTGTGTGCTAACTTTTAAACACTTTTATTTGGTCCAAAGATTATTATTTCAGTTTTGTTTGGATTCAGCTGAAGAAAATTTAGGCCCATCCATGCATTGATTTCTTCTAAACATTTACCCAGCGCTTGAATGGGTTCATGGTCACCTGGTGACATCGTAACGTAGATGTGACTAGACGTGCAAAGCTGGTAGAGACGTACCCTAGACAACTTGCAGCTGTAACTGCAGAAAAAGGTGGTTCGACAAAGTATTGACTCAGGGGGGTTGAATACTTTTGCACCATGTTCTTATCAATTTTTTATTTGAAAAAAAAAAAAAAAGAAATCATGTATAATTTTCATTCCACTTCACAATTGTATACCACTTTGTGTTTGTCTTTCACATAAAATTCCAATAAAATATATTTATGTTTGTGGTTGTAATATGACAATATGTGGAAAAGTTCAAGGGGTATGAATACTTTTACAAGCCACTGTAGCTTAGTTTGGCTACAGTGGCATAGCTTAGTTTATGTGGCTTATCCTAGTTTATATTATCTCAGGTTGGTTCATCTAGCTCATTTTAGTTCATCTCATTTTCTCTTTGCTTCATTTCCAGCTTAGCTTGCATTTCCACGGCTCAACTTAGTTTATCTTAGCTTTGCTTATTTTAGCCTATTTTAACTAATCTTACTGTTTCCTGGTTTTTCTTAGTTTATCTTAAATCATCAAACTTTATCTCAGCGTAGTTTATTTAAGCTTAGTTTAATTTCCCTAAGTTTATTATTGTACCTTTGTCCACCTTAGCTTAACATAAAACCAGGAAACTGAATCATTTAGCCTGACTTACTGAGAACAACAGAATTCAATTACAAGCAGATCTTTTGTATCTGTTTTACATTTTGTGTTCCTTTTAATATTTTCATGCTATTTTTGGGTGATATAAACAGCTGCCATGTCATGATGTATTCTGAAAAACCTGGTATCTGTGTCAACATGAACTCATTAAGATTGGTAGGAGACTTTTTTCAGGTTTTTCATTAATGCTTCTAATTTTTATGGACCATCAGTACAACATGCTGCTGTGTTCAATTACTAAACTGATAAATGAAACAGCAGCCAAACTCCAGTCTTTTCTAGAGGAAAAGTCTCTAATGAAGCCTCCAAAGAACATTTTCTCTGGAAGGATTTAGGCTTCCAAACAGTTTTTTCTGTCATCCATGTGTTGCTAGGCTGCGACTCAACATCTTCCACAATGATCTGGAACATCTTCGGCTGCTTTTATAACTTCTTTCTCTTCCTTCTCAAACACACATCACAACGTTTTCCTGCAGAAAACAGGAACTGAGCGCCAGCAGCTGCAGTAAAGTCAGTAAAGTATAATTCAGAGGAAGCAGAGTGTGTGAGTTAACATGACATGTTACAACATGCCTCAGTGTGTGTCTGTGTTTTCTACTGTACGTTAGCGTATGCATCATTTCTGTGTATGTGTGTGCACGTTTGCCCTGTACACTCAAGGGGAAATGTGGGTTAATGGTTCAGGACTAAGTTATGAAATGCTTTTAGGTTAGGTTTAGGGTAAGGGTCAGGAATAGGCTACAGCAATGAGTGGAAGTCAATGCAAAGACCCAGTGTGTGTGTGTGTGTGTGTGTGTGTGTGTAAGCACCCAGACTGAGATGCTGGTTATTCTTTGCCCATATAAGGAGTTTTAACAAAGCTCCAATAGAGGCTGTTCACACACATTAAACGAGTCATTTCCTTCTCATGGCTGCAGCTTTGTCATAATCTAAATTACATCTAATTACAAAATAAATCAAATCTCATAGTTTCTGAAACAAAAATACAACCACAGAAAAGCAGTAGCAGTATTTTGTGGTAACAGTAGTGAAGACACAGCATTGTGGTACACAGTGGTATTTTTGGCTGTAGTGGGGAGTATTTTCATCTAATTCTGAGTAGCTGTCACCTAAAAATAACTCACAGTCCTTGTTGAGGTACAGCCCTACTACTGTTCATAAAGTATATAAAAGTTCTGAGCTCTTCTCACACAGCAGCCCCCTCTGTCCAACTCAATCTGACTTTAGAAGTATAAAACATCTCTACAGCTGGTGACAGAGACCCTAAATGCAGCTGAATCTGGAACTTGTGGTTTCCATCATGCCTTCACTGGTTTTCTTTAGAATCATGATAATGTAGAATTCCAATCTTCAGGAGTGCATTAAGGCATAATGTTGAGACTCCTTATCTTTATGATAAAAGCTACCTCTTTGGATCCTATAGCTTCATATCATTGCTTGATGACACCAAGAGAAACCAGCAAGGACAAAGAAATGTTAGGGGCAGATGAGAATTCTCCCACATACAGTACAGACCAAAAGTTTGGACACACCTTCTCATTCAAAGAGTTGTATTTATTTTCATGACTATGAATATTTTAGCTTCACACTGAATTAACACATGTGGAATTATATACTGAACAAAAAAGTGTGAAACAACTAAAAATATGTCTTATATTCTAGGTTCTTCAAAGTAGCCACCTTTTACTTTGATTACTGCTCCACACACTCTTGGTATTCTGTTGATGAGCTTCAAGAGGTCGTCACCTGAAATGGTTTTCACTTCACAGGTGGGCCCTGTCAGGTTTAATAAGTGGGATTTCAAGCCTTATAAATGGGGTTGGGACCATCAGTTGTGTTATGCAGGAGGTGGATACAGTACACAGCTGATAGTCCTATTGAATAGACTGTTAGAATTTGTATTATGACAAGAAAAAAGCAGATAAGTAAAGAAAAACGAGTGGCCATCATTACTTTAAGAAATGAAGGTCAGTCAGTCCGAACAATTGGGAAAACTTTGAAAGTGTCCCCAAGTGAAGTCGCAAAAACCATCAAGCGTTACAAAGAAACTGGCTCACATGAGGACCGCCCCAGGAAAGGAAGACCAAGAGTCACCTCTGCTGCGGACGATAAGTTCATCCGAGTCACCAGCCTCAGAAATCGCAGGTTAACATCAGCTCAGATTAGAGAACAGGTCAATGCCACACAGAGTTCTAGCAGCAGACACATCTCTAGAACAACTGTTAAGAGGAGATTGTGTGAATCAGGCCTTCATGGTAAAATAGTTGCTAGGAAACCACTGCTGAGGACAGGCAACAAGCAGAAGAGACTTGTTTGGGCTAAAGAACACAAGGAATGGACATTAGACCAGTGGAAATCTGTGCTTTGGTCTGATGAGTCCAAGTTTGAGATCTTTGGTTCCAACCACCGTGTCTTTGTGCGGCGCAGAAGAGGTGAACGGATGGACTCTACATGCCTGGTTCCCACCGTGAAGCATGGAGGAGGAGGTGTGATGGTGTGGGGGTGCTTTGCTGGTGACACTGTTGGGGATTTATTCAAAATTGAAGTCATACTGAACCAGCATGGCTACCACAGCATCTTGCAGCGGCATGCTATTCCATCTGGTTTGGGTTTAGTTGGACCATCATTTATTGTTCAACAGGACAATGACCCCAAACACACCTCCAAGCTGTGTAAGGACTATTTGACCAAGAAGGAGAGTGATGGGGTGCTGCACCAGATGACCTGGTCTCCACAGTCACCGGACCTGAACCAATCGAGATGGTTTGGAGTGAGCTGGACCGCAGAGTGAAGGCAAAAGGGCCAACAAGTGCTAAGCATCTCTGGGAACTCCTTCAAGACTGTTGGAAAACCATTTCAGGTGACGACCTCTTGAAGCTCATCAACAGAATACCAAGAGTGTGTGGAGCAGTAATCAAAGTAAAAGGTGGCTACTTTGAAGAACCTAGAATATAAGACATATTTTCAGATGTTTCAAACTTTTTTGTTCAGTATATAATTCCACATGTGTTAATTCATAGTTTTGATGCCTTCAGTGTGAAGCTACAATATTCAACTCTTTGAATGAGAAGGTTTGTCCAAACTTTTGGTCTGTACTGTATGTCTCTTTGGATTAAGCGTTTCATCCACAGAAGTAAACGTCGATGCACCCAGGGTATGTTAAAGGTTCTGGATCAGGTTTATGTTGGCAGGTGGACTCACTTTGCTTGCAGGTCCAGCAGACTTTGTTCAGCCCTCTGCAGACCCTCCAGGTCCTTCATCAGCTTCACCAGGTCGTCTCTGGACTTCCTGGTCTGGACGTAGGCGAACCAGCAGCCGCCTAGTGCCATTAGCACAGACAAACCAAGAAGAAGATCCTTCCATTGGTTCTGCCGGCCTGCTCACACACAGAAATACACACATAAGACTTGAACAACAGCACCTGTAAAGTATTATTCATAATTTTATTATGTTGGTAATAGTGAGCTTTTTCTATAACAAGCAAATAAATATTTTCAGAAGAATTATTGAAGTTTAAGGATCCTTTGTCAGTAAACTTGTTGGTTTTAGCACCAATGGCAGCTTTAGGTTTTGAAATCAGGAATAATCTCACAGGTTTAAAACTTTATCTTGATTTTATGTGACTGATTTAAAGTTTCCCTTTTTTAAAGTGGTAAAACTTAAAATTTTAAAAGAAGTTAATTAATTTTAAAGAATTTTTGATAGTTTTAATTGATTATAATTATAACGTGCATTCAACAACTCAGGCAGCTGCAGACCAGGACTTTAAGTTAATCTCAAAGTGATTCTGGCAAACCATCAGGTGTCTCATTCAGGGGTCCCTCCATCTGACACAGGGGGACCAGAGGGTGGTCCTTGAAGCATCTCTGCAGCTTTAAGTGAGGTCCTAGCCCCTGGTCTGCCTCTGAGTAGCAATTTAGGTCTGCAGAGGTGGACTCACCCTCAGGGATGGGCTGACCCATTAAGGAATGGGTGAGGTGTTCAGAATTGAGATGTTGCTACTCCTTCTCCTTAAACCTTATCTGTTTAATTAATAATACTAATAAAATCTTCATGCTACTTTACAGTATTGTTGTACTATATCTTTTTTATTTTACTTTCTCTTAATGTTTTTAACTTCATCTTTTGTTTCAAAAGATTCACAAAACATTTTAAAAGTTGATCTAAAACTAAAAGAAGATATTTTATTCAAAATGTTTAACTTTGTGCATAAAGTGTCAATAATCTGTCAGTTTAATATTTATTGTGTTTTAAACTGACTCTGATGCATAAAGAGCATCTGGGATCAGACCTGGTGGCGGCCCAAACAGAACAATGTCCAGGGCCTTGAGCTGCAGCTTCTGAACGTGACTTCTGTCCAAGATCTTCAGCAGGGAAACCGTCAGAGAGATGTTCTTCACCGCCAGCCTGAAGCGAGGAAGAGGAGGGACAGAGAGGTGAAACCTGCACAGAAGAAGAGCATCTGATTCTGGTACTGACCCTGATCACAGTTCTTTAATGAGCAAAAGGAGGGTTCTGTGTGATTATTAACCTCCAGCTCAGGGTCACTGCAGAGAGAGGGAACAGAGATGGTAAAAGGAACCAGATTCTCAGAGATCCATCATGTTCCTGTAGGTCCATCTAAATCAAACTTTAGTTTTCTTCAGCGTCTCAGAGAACGTCTCCAGGACAAACTGCAGACTGGAGCTGCAGCTTTAAAAGTGGCAAACTGTTTAAACAGAAACAAATCAACAAAATCAGCTCTGAACTGTGGGGCAACCAGATACCAGAAAAAGAATCATCTGAGGCTCAAGTTCTAATCTGATTCTAACCCGTTTCACATGTCAGGAACACTAAATAATATCCTATCCTCAGGTTTCATAATGAGGCTCATCTAACCTCAGATAACATCTGATGGGTCACACCGAGTCCTACCTTACTGAACAGAAACTAAAATGTAGATGCTATAGAAGAGACCGTCTAACATCTGACTCTGAGTGTGTGGGATCATTGTTCTGTTAATGACCCAGTTTGAACCAAGCTTAAGCTGTTGGGCAGATGGACTCACATTTGACTGCAGAACACTTTGGTCTACAGAGGAGATCATGTTCCACTCAGTGACTGCACGGTGCACAGGTCCAGCACAAGCCCAGATCATCACCCCTCCACCGCTGTGCTTGACAGAATGCCCAGATCAGTATCAGGTATATTTGCACTAATTCCATTCTGTCTTCTTCTTTTGTAAAACCATCGTATATTTACACATTAACAGAACACGCTTTTTATTTGATCTCCCTTTATTATATGTATATTATATGTTTATATTCAAAGTGGAAAGCTGATTCTGATTTATACAGCTGGTATGAGATGTTTGAGCCGATCCAGTGTGTTTGGTTTCCTCCATCATGGTTCTGTCCATTATGACCAAACATCTCCACTTGGGTCTCATCTGTCCAGAAGACAGATGTCCCAGAAGTCTTCTCCTTCCAGATTTAGCTCTGCTAACCTACATCCTGCTGCCATCTTGTTTTTAGAGAGAAGAGGCTTTCTCCTTCAACCCTCCCAAACAGCCATACTGGTTCAGTGTCATGACCTTTAACCTGCTAACTGAGGCCTGTAGAGTCTGAAATGGAGCTCTTGGGTTTTTGTTCATTTCTCTGAACTTCATGCTGTGACCTTGGGCTGAATCTGCAGGGACGTCCACTCCTGGGAAGATTGCAAGCTGTCTGAGATGTTTTCCATCTTTCTTTCTGTAGAATGATGGACTTCAGATGGTTTGGAGATGACCTTATGACCCTACCCATGTTGATGGGCAGCAACAGTTGCTGCTCTAAGGTCATTGCTGATGTTTTTACGTCCCGGCATTGTGTTAACACACACCTGCATTTTCCAGAGCAGCAAACTGACAACAGCTCTCTCCATCCCTCCCCTACTGTTTCATAAAGACCAGATTTGTGGAGTTCTCATCTAGCTGTTGTCCTGTGGCCAGATTCCGAGTTTCCATGGTCCTCTTCACTGCTTCTCTGATTAATGCTCTCCTGTCAGTTTAGGTGGACCTCCATGTCTTGGTAGGTCTGCAAGTGGTCCATCCTCTCTCCATGTTCAGATGACAGATTGAACAGAGCTTTGGGAGATGTTCAGAACTTGTTGCAGAACCTAATCCTGCTTTAAACTGAACCAGAACTTTCTCCCTAACCTGTCTGCTGTGGTCCTAGGTCTCCACGATGCTGGTTAATCTCTAATGTTATCTAAAGAACCTCTAAGGCCAGAAACAGAACCAAAACATCTGCAGTTAGAATCACCTACAGCTGGACTCTGGTTGCTGATCAGGTGACATTTTATGTTTAAGTGAAAATCTTTAAGATCAATTTCCATTTCATTTCCATCAGAAACAACTTTGTGTTGTTCTGTCACATAAAATCTGAACAGGAGAAAATGTTAGAGGTGTGGTTCCTGCTGCAGGTCAGAGGTCACAGTGATGAGATAATGATTAGTAATCGGTGTACCTGGAAGGGTGTACTTAGTTTTTCACTCACAGCTTCTGTGTTTTGGTCCAGTTTCTGTCAGTAAACATTTGTTCTGATTGACCCCTATGGCGTCTCAGCGGGACGGCAGGTGTGCTGTTACCTGGGCAGAGCTTTGCCGTCCAGCTGGTGTTTCCTGAAGCTCTCTGCGTACTGAGGAAGCTCCACGCTGATAACGAGCCATTCCTCCACCTGCGGCGCCGTCCAGTTGTACACTGAATACAGAACAAACCGGTCCGATCCATCAGCACACAGGAAATACCTGCAGAGTTCTGCTGCAGTTCAGGTCCAAGCCTGACTGCTCTAATAAACAGTCTCTAATGCCTTCTGTCATTCTGGAAAACTGAGTCGGAAGAATGCACAGATCCAAAAATAGGATTCTGTTTTTTCCACCGTTCTGGGTTCTTTGTTTCAGAACATTTTATGTTCAGAAACATTTTCCTCCTGATCTTCCTTCAATTGTTAGATACAGAAACTGTTCTTTATACATGAATATAATATAATAATATTCTTATTTAATGCAACACAAACAGAATTATTCTGTTGTGTTCTAATAAACTTGAGTGAAGCAACAGGACTTGGTTCTGTTTCAGCTGTCTGAGCACAAGAGAAGAACAGACCTTGAGTTTCTTTGCACATTAAACCCATAAATCATGAAGACAACTCTGGTTCTTCCTGCTTACCTTCTGAGCTCTTCCAGGTGCTCCACATGTCCTCTACACTGATGTGCGGGTCGGCCCGGTGGAAGCTGCTGTGTTTGGCTTTGGGGTCGTGATACTTCAGGTCCTCCCTAAGAAACTGAAGATGGAGAGGATGTCAGGAGCAGGATTTTTTTCTCATCAGTCAGACTGGGACAGATTCCACTCTGTCTCACCTCGTCCGTCTCCATGGTGTCCACGGTACCGTCAGCATCGTCATCCATCAGCTTGTGGATGCTGCGGATCGCCTCGAAGCTGAGGAAGGCGTTTTCGTCGCCACAGAGCTGTGGGTCGATTATGCACAGATCTGCAACAGAACCATCAGACAGCACCATTAGACACCATCAGCACCGAAGAATGAATCAGTCCAGGTTGGACCAATCTGAGAACTACAGTTTGGACTCCATTTAAGATTATTTAAATATTTACAGACAGTAAAATGCTTTAAAAAAATTTATTTGGTAAAAAAGTGGAAAAAGACGAAAAAACAAATACATAAAATACATAAATCCAAAGTGTCTCCAACAGTCCAATAATCTGAGCTCTATATCCAGAGCAGGAAGCTGTAAATGAGGTGAATCTGCTGTAATGTTCATGATGATGTCAGCAGTCTAAATGATCATCTCCAACATCTGTGGAGAAGTTCTCTGGTGCTGCTATCTCCTCTCTAGCTTCTGAATGCAGCAGGAACCAGAGCTGCTCACATTCCAGGCTGGTGCTGAAAGCAGAGGGAACGAAGCATTGATCTACTGGGAATGTCTGTTGGTTCCCACCATGATCCCAGAACCAAATCTACCTTTAACACTCCTCTCTTCTCCTCCACCAGCAGGCTCTGCTCCTCTGTTCACTTCGCTTTTCTCCACCTTTGTTCCTCCGTTTTGTTTTAGTCATTTTACCGAACTAAACCTCATTCAACAAGAAGGAGATCACAGTGAAACACTGAATTTAATATTAATATGAATTAATAAGAAATAGATGCAGCATGAAAACAACCAGCATGGAGAGTCAACATAATAATAATCAAATCAGAATAATGATGATCATGTAAATAAGCTACGTTCAAACATGTTGATCCTGTGTGACAATTCATTTAATTTTGCTAAGTTTCATCATCATGATTTAAACATTTCTGAATCCAGTTAAATTTTATCATTGGTTAATTTCTCTCCACTGGGATTACTGGGAGCGCATTTTTTTCTTGTTTCTTTTAACAACCAATTACAGCTTTTAAAAGACAGCTTCATACCTCTACTAGCCACTACTAGCAACGGGGTCAACCACTACTAGCAACGGGGTCAACCACTCCTAGCAACGGGGTCAACCACTACTAGCAACGGGGTCAACCACTCCTAGCAACGGGGTCAACCACTCCCAGCAACGGGGTCAAACACTCCTAGCAACGGGGTCAATCACTCCTAGCAATGGGGGTCAACCACTCCTAGCAATGAGGTCAATCACATCTAGCAACGGGGTCAACCACTCCTAGCAACAGAGTCAACCACACCTAGCAACGGGATCAACCACACCTAGCAATGGGGTCAACCACACCTAGCAACGGGGTCAACCACATCTAGCAACGGGGTCAACCACTCCTAGCAACGGGGTCAATCATTCCTAGCAACGGGGTCAACCACCCCTAGCAACGAGGTCAACCACACTTAGCAATGAGGTCAACCACACCTAGCAACGGGGTCAATAACACCTAGCAACAGGATCAACCACACCTAGCAATGGGATCAACCACACCTAGCAACGGGGTCAACCACTCCTAGCAACAGAGTCAACCACACCTAGCAACGGGATCAACCACCCCTAGCAATGGGGTCAACCACACCTAGCAATGGGGTCAACCACATCTAGCAACGGGGTCAACCACTCCTAGCAACGGGGTCAATCACTCCTAGCAACGGGGTCAACCACCCCTAGCAACGAGGTCAACCACACTTAGCAATGAGGTCAACCACACCTAGCAACGGAATCAACCACACCTAGCAACGGGATCAACCACACCTAGCAATGGGATCAACCACACCTAGCAACGGGGTCAACCATACCTAGCAACGGGGTCAACCACACCTAGCAACGGGATCAACCACACCTAGCAATGGGGTCAACCACACCTAGCAACGGGGTCAACCACATCTAGCAACGGGGTCAACCACTCCTAGCAACGGGGTCAATCATTCCTAGCAACGGGGTCAACCACCCCTAGCAACGAGGTCAACCACACTTAGCAATGAGGTCAACCACACCTAGCAACAGGGTCAATAACACCTAGCAACAGGATCAACCACACCTAGCAATGGGATCAACCACACCTAGCAACGGGGTCAACCACTCCTAGCAACAGAGTCAACCACACCTAGCAACGGGATCAACCACCCCTAGCAATGGGGTCAACCACACCTAGCAATGGGGTCAACCACATCTAGCAACGGGGTCAACCACTCCTAGCAACGGGGTCAATCACTCCTAGCAACGGGGTCAACCACCCCTAGCAACGGGATCAACCACACCTAGCAATGGGATCAACCACACCTAGCAACGGGGTCAACCATACCTAGCAACGGGGTCAACCACACCTAGCAACGGGATCAACCACACCTAGCAATGGGATCAACCACACCTAGCAACAGGGTCAACCACACCAAGCAACGGGATCAACCACTGCTCCTCACTAAGAGGAATCTCTGTCGTCTCCTCAGTGTCTCAGCAGAGATCTGAATCACTCTGTAGCTGGGAGTCCTTGGCAGGAATGTTTAGGATCAGTTAGGAGCTCTGAGAGACTCTGAGGGTCTTTGAGGATACGGGCCCTGGAGTTTTTAGATTTTCATCAGTGGGTTAGAGAAATCTGTGAAATAGTCCTTTACTGAAGTCCAAGATCAGATGCCAGCTTCAGTGCCATCTGTCACTGAGACAATTTACTGGGGATCTCAAGCCTCAACACTAACTGGCTACACTGGCCCCACTGCTGTGCCTCAGGTTACTGCTTCTTTACTGCCACAACATTACATGTTTAAAAGTCACATCTGTGAGAAAAGGAGATTTTCTACTGTCCAATAACTGATGCTGCACATTAAATAACCAGATGAGGTTGGTCAGGTGGGGGATGAGGGTAGACGGGTGGGGGTTAAGGATGGATAAGGTCTGAACTCACACTGTTGGTATTTTTGTCTATATTTATTTCTATTTTAGTCATATGTGTGGTCAAATGGGTCTTATTCTGGATCTCTCAATGTTCTGATATGAAGTCCTGCACTGATTTCTCTGCTCAGCACCCAGAAGCAGCAGAACCTCTGCCTGATCTTCAGCTGCTGAGGTTGTTATGGAAACACAAATTCATGTCTACATTTGGTCATTTACAGTCGGGATCTCTACTCGGTCACTCAGCTGATGAACCTGCTGCCCTCAGAACAAAAACTCAGTCTTTGTTTCAGACTTTCTGATCTAAACCGATATTTCTCACTGTCAGAAAACTTGTAGAAAACTCTTGATCCATCCCCTGTTTCTTTAGATTTTCCTATAACCTACAGGGTGGTCTTGAACCAGGTGTCCTAAAGGTGTGATTTTTTAATGTTCAGTTAAGTTCTGGTTTCTGGTCATAGGGTTAGGGTGAGTTTGACCCAGCATACAGTACAGTGTGCCCCTTAAAAAGTGAGCAAACTGGTGAACGGGGTTCTTTGTGTCCATCTGAAGGACATAATGTAAAAGTTATGTCTCAAAGAAACAGGATAAAACCAGCTAAACCATTTGAGAGAGCAGCAGAGGTCTCCAGCTCAGGTTGGAGAATCTGTCCATAGGAGAACAGTGGACAAATTGGACCTTTATGGAAGAGTAGCAAAACGAAAGCCAGAAGAAGTCCTGTTTGCAGTTTGTCACAAGCCATGTAGGAGACACAGCAAACATGTGAAAGACGATGCACTGATCATAGGACACCAAAACTGAACCTTTTGACCAACATGAAAAATGCTGTATGTGAAAGGAAACTAACCGTGGAGATCCCTAAAACTCCATCGTCACAGGGAAATATGGTGGTGGCAGCATCATGCTGTGAGAATGCCATTCTTTAGCAGGAACAGGGAAGATGGTCAGAGTTAATGAGAAGATGGATGGAGCTAAATCCAGGAGGAAAACCTTTCAGAGGCTGAAGAAGACCTGAGGTGTGGGGGGGGGGGGGGGGGTTCTCCTTCCAGCAGGACAACCACCCTGAACATCAGGGATCAAACTCCAGTCCTGAAGGGCCGGTGTCCTGCAGCTTTAAGATGTGCCTATGGTCCAGCACACCTAAATCAAATGGCTGAATTTCCTCCTCAGTATGCCGTCAAGTTCTCCAGAGTTCTGCTAACAACCTAGTTATTGGACTCACGTGTGTTGAAGCAGAGACACATCTAAAAGTTGCAGGACACCAGCCCTTCAGGCCTGGAGTTTGATACCTGAGGTTTAAATCAAAGAATATTCATGAGTTAGACTGTCCTAGTCAAAGTTCAGGCGTAAGTCGGACAGAGAATCTCCTACAAGACTAGAAAACTGATGTTCATAGATGTTCTCCATCCAATCTGGCTGAATTTGAGCTGCTTTACAAAGAAGGAATATAATTTTATTTTGCCTCAACAGTCACCCAGTACTTCCTGTTGGACTGTCACATTAAATATGCTGAAGTTTGCAGCGGGAAAAACTAAGTTCAGGGGGTGTGAATACTTTTATAGAGGTCCTGACAGGTGGAGTCCATCAAACCCTGCATGTGATGGATTTAGGGGTGTTTAGGGAAGGCTGTGGCTCAGTGGGTAAAGTAGTCGTCTTTCAGTCGGAAGGTTGCAGGTGTGATTTCAGCTTCCTCCTGTCAGATGTGGACGTGCCTCTGAGCAAGGCCAAGTTGCCTACTGAGCTGCATCTCATTGTATGTATTCAAATGATCAGACAGTTAAAGATGACCAATCACACAACTAAAAACCTTTTCCCATCTCCTAATGAGAGTTGTTCTATTTAGAAAGTTCTGGGATCTGGTAGCTCCACACCGGTTTCTTTGTGGGGTCAAGCTGCTGTAAATTAGCTCGGTGAGGTCAGCACCATGGGCTTCCTTTACTTGATTGACTTTAAAATCACGTGTTTGATTTTCTCAAGTGTTCCCATCAGAAGGAGGATCAGTGAAAATCTCCCCGATCTCAGAGGTTCAAGAGAAGAAGCAGAAGCTGCTTGGGAGGCTTCCTGTCTGTAAATGTTCTTCCAGGGACAACTTGATGACCCAAAATAGTCTCTAAAACAATCTGCTGTTCCTGAAACCTGTAGAACAGGATAGCCGTCAGCACTCAGATCCTGAAACTGAGATCAGGTTTCCTCTCATCCACAGAGGTGGCACCACAGAAGAAGAAAGAGTCAACAGTAAGGATCAACTGCGCAGCTGGGAGACAAATATATCCCCAGAACAGAATCCCACGGACAATCGAGTTAAAGTCAGCTGGGTCTGAAACCTCCACAGATACTACACTTCCCATCATGCCCTCTGATAGCCTGTAATTCCTTATATTTTTGCATCTAATGAGCCAGACATGAAAGAACAAGAACTGGACTAAAACTGAGTGAAAAAGCATCCAAGGTCCTGCAACCTCTGAAAGATCTTCAGGGGGAAATATAGATCTGCTGATCCAGATCACTTTAGCAGACCACAGCAGAGTCAGAATCAGAGAACTGAGGACTGGATCAGTTTAACGTCCATCTCCACAACCCCCACTTCCTGAGTGGGCGGGGCCAATGTTTACACACTACACTGATCTGGAAGAGATTACTTTGTTTCTGTCTCTTCACTTCCTGTTACATCGTCAGCATGTTATCTCCAGGAAGCTGTGGTTAGCTGCCAACGGCTAGCGCCCACGCTGTCCTTGCTGCACAGTTCTGCTACATCACAGAGTTTTAATCAGCGCCTGGAGGTCCAAACCGAGTTCATCTCTGACACCGACTGCTGACAGACATACACCACTGGACCGATCAGAAGAGCCCAGGGCATGCAAGGCTCAGAGAATTGAACCAGAGCTCCGTCTCAGGCTCTACAGGCCTGAGTTTAAAGGTTAAAGGTCATTACTGAACAGTTAAAAAACACTGAACTACTATGGGTGTTTGGAAAAGTTGAAGGAGAAAGTATCTTCTCTCTGAAAACAGGATGGCGGCAGGACTCAGGTTAGCAAAACTGCATAAGAATGAAGACATCTGGGACAATGTCCTCTGGACAGATGAGACCAAAGTAGAGATGTTTGGTCATAATGGACAGAACCATGTTTGGAGAAACCCAAAGACAGCAGATCAGCACCAACACCTCATACTAACTGTATGTTGGTACTGGTTTGTTCTGGTATATTGGTAATGGTTGGTGTTGATCAGGGTTACATGCGAATGTGATACTGTGATGTTAAAGTTGGTGATGATGATATCAGTCCACATTTTCTTCTTCTGTCTGCTCCTCATTTGTCAACATGTTGCTCCTCAGAGGTCTACAGCTTTCTGGGCTCTGCCATGTGAGCATCTAATGCAGTGAGACTCCATCCAACATGAACTTATGATAATTAGGGTTGTCCATGAGTACATGTTCTCTGAGACAGTAACATCTCACACACTGAGGCGGTCAGAACGATCTTGTTACCTGAAGATGTGTCGCCGCTGGAAACCACCTGCTGGTGATGATGGTCCTGGTGGGTGTGGTCACTTGTGTCCAATCCATTATGAGCCCCGACACACACACTGAGCATGCACACACACACCAACAACACACACTCCATACCTGAGGAGAGAGAGGAAGCTTGGTTACACCTTTCAAAATAAGAGCTACTCAAGCAAGCGTTTCGTTTATTTATCTTACGTTTCCTGTCCAGCCGAGTAGCTCAGAACTGTTGTCTGAGTGTCAAAAAGACACTACTTTCACAAGCGGAGCATGACGGCTAACGCTTTAATGCTCCTCTGGGTATTTATTCATTTATCCACTTAATCTGTGGGTGTCAGTGGGAGCGTACTTGTGTATATAAGGTTTCTCTATAGGTTCTCCCCCGCCCCCAACAGAGAAGAGCAGAGGAGAGCCCCAGGGGAACCACCTAGAAGGGAACATAGTTCTGCTCAGAAACCTTGGCTCCAACATTCATGTACATGTTACAACTTCTAGATCTGGATCAAATCCATCCTTCATGGAAATGTTGTTTCCTGTGACTTTAAGGATGGTTTAAGAAGCACTACAACCAGTTGGAGATGTTTGCTCAGCCTCCAAATTCTCCAGATCTTGGTCCATTTGAACAAACTGAACCGTGTTGGCTCCAACTCACAACTTCCAGGAATTTAAGGATCTGCTGCTCACGACTCAGACCCGGATCCCACAGGAGACCTTCAGAGGACCTGAGGAGTCTATAAAGAGACGGGTCAGAATTTGCTAGCAGACAATGGACCATCGGGGTTGGTGGCATCTGGGGTGGGCTATCACATAGTGGGAATACATGTAGCAGTGGGTGCAGAGCAGGGATGTATCAGTACTACTGTCCTTCTCTATGATGGACAGATTAATGAAGAAAAGTCCAGAAGATTTGAGACATCTGCTGCTTTCGAGATCAGATCTTTTCCAAGGGCGTCCATGCATATTTCACCAGGACAATTTAAAGCCACCTTTCAGATGCATGGCTGAGGAAGAGGAGGGTACGCATCCTGACCTGTCCACAACAGTGAACGTTGGACTGTTGGACATCTGAAGACATGTAGGAAGAATGGGACAAAATAAGACCTGGACTTCTTCAAAGCTGGTGTCCTTCTACCAACGAGAATGTTGGTAGAATAAGCGAATGTTTACTGTTGAAAATGATTTCCTGATAATTTTCTATGGAATTTGAAGAAACGTGAAATGCAGGAATGTCAACAAATTGAAATGAAAGTTCCTGGGTGTTGAGGAGGCGTTCGTGGTCCAGAGGCCCGGGAGCAACAGAAGAGCCCAACAAATCAGTACTGATCATCTGTCTGTAATCTACCATCTGCTTTTCACTGTTTCGTTCTCAATAAAGCTTGTCTGAGGTCAGAGGTCACACAGCTGTTCACTTTCCCACCCACTTCATCATCATCGTCGTCGTCACATTCAGAGTTTGTAAAACTTCACCCACCTCTGCTGAGCTGCTCCTTTACTCCATGGATCCGTTCCGGTCTGGATCTGCGGATCGAGAACCAGCAGAGACCCGTTTGATCCTCAGCAGCTCAGAGGAGCGACACTCAAACTCAACAAACTGCAGCTGAAGGGAAAAATCACTAAGATCCGCCCGCGATGCCTTCAAGGACCCGGAAAAAGCTCCGTATTAACATCATTATACAAAAATGTTCAGACGTTCCCGTTTCAGTCAAACTGAAACGATGACACCAATAGTATGAACAATAATAGTAATAATGATCGGTATTATCATTATTAGCTGAATCAGAATCAATACGCACATTGCCTCAACTGGTGAATTATTGTGGAGGAAAATGAAACATTTTAACCAATAAATAACTGGAAAGTGTGGTGTGCATTTGTTATGCACGGGGATGTTGTATTCAGGGTGATGTACAGTGTTAGTTTTCTGTCACTCTTAAGTTATGTCCACAAAGTTCTCTCCTTCCACATGTTTGTTTCTTCCAGACCTCTTTGCTAGGTTCCCTGGTCTTCATGATGCTGTTTGTTCTCTAATGATCCTCTGAGGCCAGAACCAGAACAGCTGCATTTAGACTCAGATTAAACCACACACAGCCGGACTCTGGTTACTGATCAGGGACTTCAGAAGGGAAATGGTTGGGCTGGATATCATTTAGGAGTATTGAAGTAAAAGGGGGCTGAAAAAAATGCTTACCACACTTTTCAGATTTTTATTTGTAAGATAGTTTGGAAACTAAACTGTGATTTAATTTGGTAGAAAATAAAAGGTTCTGATGGTACCTTCACTGATCAGAACAAAATCAGACAAATTGAACATGGAGGGTAGACTTCTAATTAAATGTTTCAAACAGGGTTTACAAATTGAGCATCTGTTATTTCAATGAATAACTGTGATTTCCCATCTCTTTCATATGTTTTAGTTGTTTTATTTACAATAAAATTTACCATAAAAGTTTAGAAAATTTAATAATTTCTTATTAAAAGATTCTTGGACTCCAGATTTGGTCTGTAGCTCCTACTTAAAACCAGCAGGTAATCTCCCCATGTTCTTTCTCTGTTCCTCGGATTTCCGACAGCCCTGAAAGGCAGCATTCAGCTCTCTGAACATGGTGTTCTGGCGCCATCGTCTGGCCTCACAGCGGAGGTGCAAGCAAGACTTCCTTGCCGAGTGGACGAAAATCCTCAAACTCAAAAGTGTAAAATATAAACATGTTAAATGACAAACATATTCCGCTCTGTGATGTCACATGTTAAATAAACAAAGTATTACAAAGTATTACAAAACTATTAAAGAAAAAAATAATATTTCACATTTGAACACAGCAGTTTCCTCAGGATAGAGCAATGCTAACAGTTTCCCGTTGCTTCCAGTCACTATGCTAGGCTAAGCTAACCATCTGTGGTTTTATTTCCAAAACAGTGAGAGTAGAGGGGACAGGTGCATTTGTCCCCCCCAAAAAAATTATACCGCGGATGAGAAAAATACTTGAATTTGAAAACTTTCCCTCGCATTCTTTTATTTTGAAAGCGCAACGCAGCGTGATGGCACTGACTCGCCCCTCCCTCAGGTGCTCTGTTTGTGAAGCGGGGCAGATGCGGGATTCTGCGGTATCAGACTAATCAGAGACCTCTGAATGAGTTGAAACTGTCTGTAAGGAATGTTGTCCTGAATATGGATGGTTTATAACGTCTTGTTGTTAGTTGACATTAATACTTAGAAACCAAATCTTTATCTTTACCATAGCTTCATCTGAATCCTGGGATGGGCACCCGTGTTCCCAAGTAGCCTCAACACCATCCAAAAATGATTTATCTTATTTCAGCAAAATGCCATAACCAAAGAAAAGGCTTAAACAGCAGCTGGACTTACTTTGTTTTCTTAAAAAGAGTGACGTCAGAGAGTAACGGTTACACGTCACGAGGTCAACACCTAATCATCCTCGGCTATTTATCATGTCTGACATTATATTAGAAATTATGTGTAATAATGTCTCATCAGGAGGATGATAGTACAGAAGTAGTGAAGCAGTTGAAGCAATAAAAGGTGGAGAGATGGAGGAAGCTGAGGCATTAAATGATTAGTAATAAAAATATGATTAGAGCCAGGGGCAGCTTCAGGGTGTGAGGTAAGGTTTAAACATCACATTATTGATAGAATAGATCCAGAAAGGAGAACAGGTGAGGACTGATGTCAGGTTGATTTTTTAAGATAATTTTTTATTCATTGTTTCCACAGTACTATAAAGGTTTGGGTCAGAATATGAGGTCATCAGCTGCACTAGAACAAGTGTTCTGCACATTTATAGGGTGAGATGCTACTCCATGGTAACCGAGAGGTGGATTTTATTCCCCATTTATTTTTAAAATGTGCCACCTTTATGCTCAGAGGTGGTACCTTAGACATGCATCTCTGAAGCTATTTTGTATGTTTAGGAGCAGCGATGCAGCAGCGCAAACAGAAAAATTAGAAGATGGTTCAGGGCTGGAGGTCTTAAAATAAATCAGTGAACACTTTTAATGTTAGGGTCAGGTTATCCTATTAACAGATCTGACTGTATAAGTCTAAACACATCTGCAAATCAGTTGTTAAAAATCTTTATGTATAAGAAAAACCTCAACAGATGGTGCTTTTTTATCTTTTGTAAGTCAAATCTTGATACTGTATATTACTATATGAAATGTCGTAATGCCATGCAGGGACATCAAGGGTCCCTGCATGGCATTAAAACATGTTAAATCATTTACGGATCATTTACGGATCTGTAAGGTTTCCTATATACGTCCCCCTCGATGTTTAACTCGTTCCTACACCCTTGATTGAGAGGAACAGTTTCATCCAAATGAACCATAAAGATATTTTACAGAATGTTGTGCCCCAGCCATGGGATGAAACATGAACTGAACTGTACACTAACAACGAGGCTGGTAAAAACTCCGAGTCCCTACATGCACCACATTAACCTACTTTAGTACAGCCCAGGAAGGAGGAGCCACAGCTGGAATACTGGTGATGTCATGGAGCCACGCCTCTTTGCATGGCATCGGGGACAGCGCCACCTCAGACTCTACTGCTTCGATGAATCCTTGGATCCAAGGTTGGCTACAATCTGATGTTAGTGGTTGAAGATAAACCAAAAATTAAAATTATAAATCATAAAATAGATCATAAAATAAAATTATGATCTGCTGTATGTGAATTCAGCCTTCATGCTTCAGGGGAACGAAGACAAGTTATGTAAACTTAAATATATGATTGCACAAGATTTATTAATTAACACAAAAACAAAACAAATTAACCACAAAGCTGCAACAGACAAAACTCAACAACTAGACCAAAACCACAGAGACAGGACACCTATGTGTGGTACTGGGAAGACCTGAAATGGATCAAATTTAACCCAGAGACAAAAATAAAAAACACAAAAACACCAAAGTTTGAAAGAAATTAACAAAATGTAAACTAGAGGAAACAAACCAAAACAAATTCAAAGTAACAAGATAAAAAAAAGCAAAACACTGAGACAGAAACTAGAACTAGTAGAGAAATTAGTAAAGAAATATTTACACAGAAACATAAACGCGACACAAAATAAAACTTTTAAAACACAAAACAGCCACAGAGAGATTAAAACAGTTTGTTACAAACGTAAACACTAAATGTTTACAGAGAAACAGACAAAGAGCTAAAACCAAGCAAAAGTTTAATGACCAAACAGAAAATAAAACAGTAAAAAAAAAGAACAATAAACCACTGCTAGATCTAACTAAAGCCCAGACACAGAAAATATACAAAACCACCGAAGTTAGATAAAAAAACTAAAGGTAATAACAGAAAAATTGATACAAATCTCCAAATAACAAAAAAAGTCAAAACAGCAACAGACACAAAAACCTTAACAAGGAAAAGCTTGAAAAGAACAAGAAAACTACAGAAGTTACATAAAAACACACAAAAAAATTACAAAAACTCTTTAATTTGGTTCAAATTCACCAAAAACACATAAAAAGAGAAAAAAACAAACCAGTAAAAAAAACAGGTTCCAGAAAAATTAGATTTAAACTTCAAACAAGTTCATAGCTGCATGAAGACATTTAATATCTGCACTTCCATTGACTACCACTCATTTCCTTGATATTTAGTGCCTAACCCTGATGCTAACCCTAACACTAACCCCTAACTCTAACACTCACCATAACCCATAACCCATAACCCTGACCCTGACCCATAACCCTGACCCTGACCCATAACCCTGACCCTGACCCATAACCCTGACCCTGACCCATAACCCTGACCCTGACCCATAACCCTGACCATAACCTAACCCCTGTCCCAAGAACGGAATTTGGAAAAGTGAGGACCAGGAAAATGTCCTCACTTTGTGATAAAAATACGAAAAATGGTTCTCACTCAGCAACAAGTACAAGAACACACACACACACACACACCTGTCCTCACTACCTGTCCATCAGAGTCAGGTGGGCGGGGCTTTCCTGTCAGTCTGCAGCCTTTATCAGTAATCTACCTCACAGAGTCTGTTTATGTTTCTCAACCTACAGAAAGGTCCGCTGTTAGACACACACACACTGAAACTTCCTTAAACTCTAACTCCACCACTTCCCCTAGGACTTCCTCCTCCTCATTAGCCCCGCCCAGGCCATCACAGTGATACAGATCCACGGACACACACACTCTTACACACTCCTCCACCCGCAGCAGGACGGAGTGGAGCTGAAAGCCCGGAGAGGAGGACTGATGAGCGGTGAGTGTGTGTCTGAGTTCACCCTGGAGCTCCGTCTATCCAGACTGTGTTTGTGTGTTGTTATCTGTGTGTCAAGCTGTGTTGGTGTGTTGGGGCGTGTTGATGTGTTTCTGCTCCTGTTCTCCAAACTTTTGATGGATCTCTGGTCCCGGTCAGCTGAGGGATTCTTCTCCTCTCTCCAGCAGATCAATAATCTGATTGTTTGTGTTTCAAAGCAGGAAACTGGAGATGGAGAGCGACCACTCCCTGAGAGTGTGTGTGTGTGTGTGTGTGTGTCACTTCTTCTTAACTTCTTCTCTGGTAAAACTCCTCAGAAACACAATCTGATCACTACAGATTAAAACTGGTCAACTGGACCATGAGATAATTTATTTAATGAAACATTAAAGGAGAAACAAAACCATCTGAAGTCCAGGAAATGAAAGGCTGAGAGAAATATCAGGAACTACAGGAGAAGAGGAAGAGCTCGTCTTATTCTGGACACCAAACTGTTCAGAGCCTGATCAGATGCTTTCATGAGAAACATTTATCAGCTGCTGCTGCTTCCAGAAATGTACCTTTAGCTACTTTTATTTTAAAGCTCTGAGCAGAGAATTATGGGTGATATGTTTTAAGTGAAGTCAAAAGTATTTTTCTACTTCTACAAGTACATGAACTTTGATGACATCCTGTTCTTAATCTATAAGCTTCAGTTTGTTGGTGGAACCACCGTTCCCAGCAATAGCAACTTTAACTAGTCTGTAAACATCTTTTAAGGTTTTTGAGTGTTCATAGAGGAGAACACCAGAACTGCAACCTCTGCTCTAATTCATCCCAAAGGTGTTCAAGGAGGTTGAGGTCAGGACTCAGTGCAGGTCAGTCAAGTTTCTCCACACCAAACATCATACACCTGCAGCCATAGAGGTGATTTTAACACCAGAATTCATTGATCTGGTGGTGTGACCCAATACTTTTGGCAATGTAGTGTACTTTAAATAGGACAGTAGCATAACAGGGAAGCTGTGAACGTTTCTCCAAACTTTCCACATACTAAACCTAGAAGGTTCTGAATATTCCACACAGCGTGGAAACAGTGATCCATCTGATGACAGGAATAAAAGGGATTCCTCAATAATGGCATGGAAAGATCTTGAAGTGGTGTAGGACTGGTAGACCCTGGACTTGATGTTCTTTAACTTGAAGAGATGAGCTTGTTTCAGGAGCCAGTTTCAGTCAGACACTCCACTGGTGGCCCACAGTGGACAATCTGAGGCAAGAACACCCCACTTTAATGTGTGTGTGCTCCACATGTGGCTGGGATCATGGAATCAGAGTGCAGGATAGTCTGGTTCCATCACCTTATACAGCATGGTTGTTCAGACTCTGTGACTTATTCTCTCAGAGGATAACCGAAACACCCCATTCCCAGGTCCTTCTATAACACACTCCAAGGTATGCAGAACCATCTTGGTCCTTTACATTAAAAGTGTGTCAGGAAGCTGAAACTGAAAGTGGATCAGGTTAACCGTTGGTTTCCCTTGAAAAAGAGCGCTGTGTATCTAGAAGATAATGCTATGGGACAGTTATACTCCGACATCACCTCATTACGCTGTACCATACACCGTTGGATCACCACATAAACCAGACTGCCATCCACGATTTTGGACACGCAAAAAAAACCTTGCTACATTAGCGTTGCAGTTCTTACACATCATGTCTGAACAACACTGATGCCTCTGATGCAGAATTTAGCAAAATATTGTAGCAATAATTCAACAATAACATTACTTTATCTCACTCTACACTAAGCAGATGCTCAGTATGCTGTATGCAAGAAACTGCAATTGGAGCTGACAGCCTGCATTACCTTCTGATTATTTCCATTATTAATTATCTGACCCCTTGGGGGCTCTCATAGATTACTGATTGATAACTTATTCCCAACTGGTCAGCAGATCCTTAAATATGAAAAACGTGACTGAACTTGACGTTCCACAAAATCTCATTCATTATTTCATGTTTAGACCAAGCTAAAAGTGTTTAGACCCAGCAAACATGTGTTTGAACCCAGCTAACAGGTATTTAGACCCAGCTAACATGTGTTTTCCAGTATGGCAGTCTAGATGGCAAGATAGAAATCAGTCAGCTTTAGACAGGAGGGGCCTCTGTTGTCTCAGGGACTTGGACTCAGCAGACTTGTGGCAGCTTCTAGCTCAGGCATGGTGAGTTCTAGTATAGCTGTCTCTTGAGTTCATGTTATTCAATTGTTAACTGTAGTTCTATGGGCTTGGACTTTTTCATTGTTGCAGCTGGGACAGAACAGGAAGGATGACTTGTCAGGACTCCAGGAACTGGTTGTAGGATGACTCGGATTACCTTGTGGCACTGGTTAAGGGATCTCTGAGGGGGTATACTGATTATTAAAGTTCACAGAAAACTGAGGTGGAGTAGCTGATGATCATCTCTGAGAGGCTTGGTTCTACTTGGAGGGTTTTGTGTGTCTTTTTGGCTTTGGTTTTCTCCAACCAATGATTGAGGGTTGCCAGTTATTAATATTTAAACTTTTATTATCAGCTGATGACATCACTTGCAGAGTCATCTTCTGCACATGCTCAGATGTGAGTCAGAAACATCTTGGCTTATCTTAGCCTTCACAGAATGAAGCAGGAAGTTGGACATTTTGTCTGAGACACTTTGAAACCAAATGCCGCCTGTGACACATTTCACTTTTGGTCCAGTTGTATGTTTACCTTCAACCACAGTTTGCTAAGCTGACCAGTTTCAACAGAAGATTATTTAACTTTTAATTATTTAAATTTTCATTTCTTTAAAATGAAGAGTGGAAAGGAAAGGTGTTCCAGTTTGTTCTGTTGTTGTGTTCATTATCCATGATTGGACCTTGACCTGTCTGTTGTTCTGAACATTATAATACTGTTTTTTAATTTTTTTATTCCAGTTTGGGCTCAGAATCGAGATGTTTGATCATTTATTTAACTTGGTAACTTTTAATATTTTAGTCCTGGTTTTGTTTAAAATTACTGGATCATGTTTTGGACTCCTAAAGACCAGTTCCTATAGTTAGTTCCCATATTGCGGAGTACTTTTTCTCTTGGTTTTCCTGATATTCTGAAATATTTGTGGATATTGTGGTTCTGGTTTAGCTTCTCATTTTGGATCTTTAGAGCAGTTTAGGTTTCATGGTTGTGGATGTTTCGGCCCAGTATGTCCTGATGTTGTTTGATGTCAAAATCATATTTTAGTCCCCTTTAGTCTGTATCACATCCCTCTTGTTTTGTCTGATATAAATTGATTAATCTTGGTTCTGTGTGATCCAGTTGGATGCTTTGGGCCTGTTTTAGCCAAGGTCCAGGTTTGGGTTAATGGATTATGGTGTTTCAGTCCAGTTTGTCCTGATATTGTTGGATGTTAGGCTCCTGTTTTGTTTGGCCCAATAACTTGGATGCTGATCTACTAATCTTGGTTCTAATTATAGTTTATTTGGTCCTGGTTTAGTTTTTTTGTGATGGATGTTTTAGCCCCAGTTTAGTCCCACAGTTTAAATCTTCAGGCTCTAGTTTGGGTTTTCCAGTGTTTAGGTCTCCTGCTGTTAGGGGTTTCTGGTTCTGATTCAATCTGATCGTGTTTAGCCCCACAGTTTGGATAATTGTTTTGGGTTAATAGCTTTAGGTGTTGCAGCTCTGTGTTTCCATGGTTCTGCTGGATGTTAAAGTCCTGCTTTAGCCTCAGATTCCAGGGTGTTTAGACATTTGGTCCAGAACCTATAGGACTTTCTATGATGTCATCATAAAGGATCAATTAAAAGCGAAGGATCTTATTGATGGTTGGTGAAGGAGGTTCTGAATGAACACCAACAGGTTTGTTAAAGCATTTCTGTGACCCAGCAGACTGCTGGTTTCAGAACCAACATTTTTTTCACACTTTGCTGCTGCAGAATGAAGACGTGTTTGGCAAACCCTTCCTGTTATGGTTTTGGTGCCGAAGGTTCCTCCTCGTCCAGTGGCCTCTGTCAGGGGGCGGGCTCAGAGGCTTTTGGACTTGTCAGATTTCATCAGTATGAACAGAATTTTTCTGGATGAACATCTGTTACAGATTAAGACCTATTTTAACCTGCTGAGTTCCCTGCAGCTGCTCGGTGAGGAGAATAGATGATGAAGGGTGGTTCTCTAGTTTGATCCAAACCCCGTTTGGTGTTTCTGGCCCGCTGTGATCCATCTGTTTGAAGGATTGCTCCACTGACTAGATGCTTCAGGGAGAATTCAGTTTTTACACAGTAACAGTTTTCTGCGTTGCCCAACATGTCTTGAAATCTTCTGGTTCTTCATCTTCCCGCACAGCTGCTGCCGCTCTGCTGTCAGAACCTTCTGCAAATGTGTCGACTCCACTTTTAGAACCCTTCCTGTCTGTTGTTCAGCTGCGGGTTGTCAGTTCCTCTGTTTGGTCAGGAGACGCCT
The DNA here is from genome assembly GCF_021462225.1 of Girardinichthys multiradiatus. Classification (NCBI taxonomy): domain Eukaryota; kingdom Metazoa; phylum Chordata; class Actinopteri; order Cyprinodontiformes; family Goodeidae; genus Girardinichthys; species Girardinichthys multiradiatus. The sequence goes on from NC_061804.1 coordinate 1,609,810, forward strand.
CTGAGGCTGCAAAATAAAATAGAATTACAGAGAAAGAAGGCGGCAGCTGACACGATGAAAGCAGAGCGGTTGGTTGGTTCCTGAAAGCAACGGCAGAACGTCTCGATCGTAAAGAGTCAGAACATGAAGCGTTCCCTCATCTCTGCAGAGGAGCTGTTCTCATATCTCCCTAACCTCATTTAGCTGCTCATAGATTCAGGTGGATCAGATGTATTAAAGGACTGAGATGTGATGAAAATGAAAATCAGAAGGAGGCGTCCAGAACGCCATTGCATAACCACTGTGTGACCCTAACAGAACCAGAGTTCCCAACCTCTGGGCTGTCACTGGGTTTGGTTTTGGTGCTGAAGAATAAATTTTATCTTCTGCCAGAGGGAGGTTGGACTGAGGGGAATCATCTCCATGTATCTCATTGAGTTATGCAGATTTTATTGTTAGTGAAAAAATTTACACACATTTGCCACTTTATTAGGTGCACCTTGCTAGTACTGGGTTGGGCCAAAATTTTGCCTCAGAACTGCATTAATTCAGCAAAGTGTCCAAAACATTTTGGTCCATATGGACTGCAGATCATGAGCATCCATGATGAGAACTTCCTGTTCCACCACATCAAAAAACTGTTCTGTTGGAATGAGATCTGTGGGGACTTTTTGTCAGTTCAAGAAACCAGTTGGAGATGATCTGAGCTTTGAGATATGGATCATCATCCTGCTAGAAGGAACAATCAGAGGATGGGTCCACTGTGGTCATAAGGGGAGTGAGATGGTCAGCAACAATGCTCAAAGAGGCTGCGGGGTTTAAACTATGAAATAACCAGAAGTGTGCCAAGAAAATATTTCCAACACCATCTTCCTGAACCGCTGATCCGAGGCAGAATAGAGGCAAGCTTTCATGTTGTTTCCACCAAATTCTGACCCAACCATCTGAACATTGCAGCTGAAACTGAAACTTGTCAGACTAGGCAATGTTTGTGCAATCTGTTCTGGTCCAGTTCTGGAAAGTCTAGGATCTCAGCTCCTAATTATAGCTGACAGGAATGGTTCTTGGTGTGGTCTTCTGCTGCTGTAGCCCATCTGCTTCAAGGTTCCACATGTTGTACATTCAGACAGGGTGTTCTGCACACCTTGGTTGGAACCAGTGGTTATTTGAGCTGCTGCTGCCTTTCTTTCATCAGGAAGCAGTTGGCTTGTTTTGCTCTGAGGTCTAAAAGGCATCTTCATCCACTCAGATCATTCTCTGTCAACATGAGGGATGGTTGTGGGTGAAAACCCCAGTAGATCAGCAGGTTCTGATATACTCAGACCAGCCCGTCTGGTATCAACAACCATGATACGTTCAAAGCCAGTTAGCTCCCCTTTCTTCTTCATTCTGATGCTCAATTTCATCTTCATCTTCATCAAGGTCATCTTCATCACGTCTAGATGAATAAATGCATTGAGCTGCTGCCAAATGATTGGCTGTTTGTGTTAACGAGCAGTTGAGGGTACACTATATTACCCATAAGTCTTTGCAGTGTTTCAGTCGGGAACCTGCTGTGTTTTAGTGTGCCGGGATTCTGTGGTAAAACAAAACGTGTGTGTCACCTTATAGAGTCGGTCACTGCAGGTCGACTCTTCTTCCTCTTTTCATTCCTCCCACAGTCCGATTGTTCCCACTCAGGTTCTGTTTTTAGACTGGAGTTTCAGTGAAAAATGCAGGTCCAGCAGTTGGGACTGAAAATAGCAGATAATGGTTTTTAATAAGTACACAGAACGGGAACGGATTTATTTCTCCCCGTGTTACAAAATAAACTGACTGGAAACATCTTCTCAAATTTCTGCCACTTCCTCCCAATCAAAGATTCCAATTAAAGGATGAAGAAATTAAACAAACACAGGAACATAATTAGTCTGGTATCTTGACTCATTTTAGCACTGGCTCTGTTTCTGGCCTCAGAAGTTTGTTAGAGAACATTAGAGAACACAAGGAACATGGCAGACAGGTTAGGGAGAAGGTTGTGGAGAAGATTCTGTTATGTGTGAAGGAAAATCAACACTCCACATCACCTTAAACACACCATTCCCATAGTGAAACATAGTGGTGGCAGTATTATGCTGTGGGAATGCAGGAACAGGGAAGCTGGGATGGAGCTAAATTCAGGAGAATCCTAGAAGAAAACCTGTTAGAGGCTGCAGAAGACCCGAGACTGGGGTGGAGGTTCACCTCCCAGCACGACAACCACCCTTAACATCCAGCCAGAGCTACAGTGGGGTGGGCTAGATAAGTGCTTATTCATAGGTCAGAATGGCTTAGTCAAGGTACACACCTAAATCCAACTGAGAATCTGTAGCAAGACTTGAAAACTGATGTTTGCAGATTTTCTCCATCCAATCTGACTGAGCTGGAGCTGTTTTACAAAGAAGGATGGGTAAAACTCTGAGTCAGTAGATGTTCAAAGTTGGACCTGCAGCCAAAGGTGGTTCTACAGAGTACTGACTCAGGGGGGCTGAATACAGATACACTCCACACTTTACTGGTTTTACTGGTAGAAAATCTACCATATAAACCAATAAATAATTTCCCTTCCACTTTACAATAATGCTTTGTTTAGTTCTGTCACATAAATGTGGTTGGAACATGGTGGTGGGAAAACTTTCAAAGCCCTCTTCCTATATGAAAGAGTATGTACTCAGAGAAGGGATGGTCTGAGTTGGAAGTAATTTGGTCCTCATGTAGACCAGCGATGGAGATCTACAGTAAATGATTCAGTCTACAAAAACATGGCACATAACTGGCTATCAGGGGCGTAAGTGGCGGTATCAGGAGTGGGTTGGTTCTGTTATTTGGTAGTTCCTGGAGAACATTGTGGGTTTTATTAGAACAGAGTAGTTGGATACTAAAGTGACCCAACATGTGGGGTCTACAGATGTGGTTTAATGTTGGAACCAAACATCTCATGATGGTTTTGGTTGTGAGGAGCTGCAGTCTCTGCAGGCCACCTATATGGGGATTCAGGGACCACTTATACATCAACCCTGAATCAACATGCTTTACACTAGAGCCACATTCATACATTGATATGCAGTTGGTGCAATCCTTTCTGAAGGTTGCAGTTTCTATGTCAACATGTAACCATGGCAACATTGTTTTACTCAAAGCTTCCTTTGGTGGCATTGTTACAACACGTGAACCTTTCCACTCTTCCTCTGTTTCTGCAGGTTTTATCTGAAATGTTAAACTGTCACCGCTTTAACAGTTGATGATCTGCCGTTGCAGACTACCCTGAAAATCAGTTTACAACCAGGACAAAGCTGCTTCGTGTCAGTTGGTTGGAAAAATCTTCGCTTTGCACCCCTCTAACCAGCAGAATAATTCAGTTCATAGTTGATCAGTCCAACTAGATTTAGAGTTAACAACAGATGACTAAGTTCATCCCAGACTTCCCATAAAAATGAAATATCCCTTTAGAAGCTAGGGCTAAATATTAACAAGCAAATCAGAAAACAACTTGTTAGGGCCCCTCGGACCAGCTGCTCCACATTGACTGAACAAGCAACTGAAAACATGTTTGCAGCTGCAGCAGACAATTAGTAATTATTGTTAAAATGATCATGTTGTCCCCTGACTGAATGGAGCCCTGAGCAGAGAGCCAGGTGGCCCATCCTAAAACAACGCTACTGCTGTGATTTCTACTCATAGTAGTCTAGATGTTATCTATACTCTACTACACATCTAATAAATGACAGAAAGATGTAATATGTTCACATCATGAAGGTTAGAAGAAAGTGCTGACAGGTTCTAGCAGTTGACAGGACGGGCTTAATTCAGGCATGCATGTAGGGGATACGGACTAGCCTTGCAGGGCCCGGTGGGTTCCAGGTCTGGAGCTGTACATATCCAGGCTGCTGGACCATGGTGCAGTTTTGCATTATGGGCTGTATTTTTATGCAGATTTTGAAGCTTCTGTGACATTTTGTCATAAATATACATTCTTTGGTTTTGTTCAGCCATACAGATACAGTCATATTCTGACCAGGATGCAGAGTCCGCCCTGCTGCTGTCTACAACAACCCAACTAACAGCGGGTTGTCATAGAATGGACCATTGAGTAAGCAATGCACCGTAGGCTGAGCAGAGAGTTGTGTAAATATGTACAGAAGGTTCATTTACTTATATTGTCTCATTTTTAGCTGGTTTATCCACAGCTTGTGTTCTGTTGATGATGCTCTGCAGACTGAACAGCATTATAATCTCTCATTTGGTAAAACTGTAGTCTAATCAGATCTGGGATCTGTAAGAGCGCCACCTGATGGTCAAAGAATAGCATTACAGGAAGCTGTCAATGGCTGCATGGTGGAGCGATTAGTAACAATGCTGCCTTAAAGAAAGAAGGCCCTGGGTTTGAATCCCAGCCAGCAGCCTTCCTGAATGGAGTTGCATGTTCCCCCATGAATGCGTGGGTTCTCCCCTGGTTCTCCGGCCTCCTACCACAGTCCAAAAACATGACTGTTAGGTGAACCAGTCTCTCTGAGTTGCCCTTAGGTACAAGCGTGTATGCATGGTTGGTTTTCCTGTGATGGACTGGAGACCTGCCCAGGCAACCCCCGGCCTGCAAGGAGAAGTAGATAAGTAGGTGTAGATGATAGAGATAGATGGATGGTAGCATTCAATCTACAGGACATGTGGGGCAAGCCAGTTCTGCCCATTATAAAAGAACATCAACTGTGATGATGGACCTTTGGTGGAACTGGGCAGTAACGAAGCATGGATGTGGGTGGTGTTTTCACTTTGTAACATGGAAACGCTGCTCCAGGAGCCCAGAACTGATATTCGGTGGCTTTATGAACATGCTCCACACCTTCTTCTCTGTTCCTGGGGTATATCCAGACCCCAGTGGATTCCTCTTCATCAAGGCTTACGGTTCACAGGAAGTCTGCATCTGGATTGGAGGTTTATGAAGGTCCAGGTCCAGGCAGCTCAAAGAGGAAATTGTAATTGAAGTTGCTTTCCTAAACTGTTCTCTAAGTGATGCTTTTGGTTTTAAATTGGAGCTTCTTCATTCTGAGGCTGGTTGTTCAGAGAACCTTCTCCAGCCTAGGAAGCATTTATTCAGCTCATCTTCTGTTCTGCCCAACTTCCACTTTATCATCTCACTGGTTTCACTGAACCTCTAAAACAGGAAGTTAAAATGTGCTCATAATTATTTGAAGTTCTATGGTGTATTTACCTACAGGCAGAAATAAACTCTTTGTCTGATGACTAATTTTTTTTGGTTGGTTAACATGGCTTTAAAACCGCACCTGTGCTGCATTTCTAGGCTGACACAGTTTCAGAAAGTTTTGTGAAAGGAAAACCTAAAGAGGGTTGGTTAAAAAAAACTGCTGCAAGAACAAACTGCAGAATCCAATTAAAGAAAAACACTTTTTGTCTGAAGTGACTTGAAGCTAAATTGAGCCCAGTGACTCATCAATTCCCAGATTAGACTCCTTTATGCAACTTTGTGCAGCACGTTTCCCTGTCAGACTGAAACCAGCTCAGAAATGTTTCATTAGTCTCCAGAGCTGCTAATGTGAGAAGATGATAGTTAAGTTGTTTGATGATTGTTAATAAATATAAAAGGCCTGAAGAGACTTTTCACACTTAATGCGTTTGACACAGGAACTGTCCTCTCAGAGCTGGGTGTAGATTCATGCCCCTGGTGAAGCTCTGAGACTCATGAAAACATCAGGTTGACGGATCCATGATGATAACTTCCTGTCCCACCACATCAAAAAACTGTTCTGTTGCACTGAGATCTGTGGGGACTTTTTGTCAGTTGAAGGTCACAGATCAGGGTCTTCCTCGCTGGAACGTATCTGAGCAGTCAGAGAAGAATCTGCAGAAAAGCTGTGAGCTGAGCTGACCTCCACCCAGAGAGAAGAAGGAGGGTGGGGTCACAGTCCCCAGAGTCTGGGCCGAGCCTCGATCATGATCACACATCTGGACACAAACCCAGGTTCATGTTGCAACTAAACCTAACTACAAAAAACCAGAAAACTCCGACAGTGAGAAGAAAATAAAGCAGAAAAACTAAATGAAATCAAAGTTATGGGCCTGAAAAACTACGTCAGATCCAGCAGCCTGTAGAACCTCATTCAACAGCTTGTAGAACCTCATTCAACAGCCTGTAGAACCTCATTCAACAGCTTGTAGGACCTCATTCAGTAGCCGGTAGAACCTCATTCAACAGCCTGTAGACCCTCATTCAACAGCCTGTAGAACCTCATTCAACAGCTTGTAGGACCTCATTCAGTAGCCGGTAGAACCTCATTCAACAGCTTGTAGGACCTCATTCAACAGCTTGTAGGACCTCATTCAGTAGCCGGTAGAACCTCATTCAACAGCTTGTAGGACCTCATTCAACAGCTTGTAGGACCTCATTCAGTAGCCGGTAGAACCTCATTCAACAGCCTGTAGACCCTCATTCAACAGCCTGTAGAACCTCATTCAACAGCTTGTAGAACCTCATTCAACAGCTTGTAGGACCTCATTCAGTAGCCGGTAGAACCTCATTCAACAGCCTGTAGACCCTCATTCAACAGCCTGTAGACCCTCATTCAACAGCTTGTAGGACCTCATTCAGTAGCCTGTAGAACCTCATTCAACAGCCTGTAGACCCTCATTCAACAGCCTGTAGAACCTCATTCAACAGCTTGTAGGACCTTATTCAGTAGCCGGTAGAACCTCATTCAACAGCCTGTAGACCCTCATTCAACAACCTGTAGAACGTCATTCAACAGCCTGTAGGACCTCATTCAGTAGCCTGTAGAACCTCATTCAACAGCTTGTAGGACCTCATTCAGTAGCCGGTAGAACCTCATTCAACAGCCTGTAGACCCTCATTCAACAGCCTGTAGACCCTCATTCAACAGCTTGTAGGACCTCATTCAGTAGCCGGTAGAACCTCATTCAACAGCCTTTTGGACCTCATTCAACAGCCTGTAGAACCTCATTCAACAGCTTGTAGGACCTTATTCAGTAGCCAGTAGAACCTCATTCAACAGCCTGTAGGACCTCATTCAACAGCCTGTAGAACCTCATTCAACAGCTTGTAGGACCTTATTCAGTAGCCAGTAGAACCTCATTCAACAGCCTGTAGAACCTCATTCAACAGCCTGTAGGACCTCATTCAGCAGCCTGTAGAACCTCATTCAACAACCGGTAGAACCTCATTCAACAGCCTGTAGAACCTCTTTCAACAGCCTGTAGAACCTCATTCAACAGCTTGTAGGACCTTATTCAGTAGCCAGTAGAACCTCATTCAACAGCCTGTAGGACCTCATTCAACAGCCTGTAGAACCTCATTCAACAGCCTGTAGAACCTCATTCAACAGCCTGTAGAACCTCATTCAACAGCTTGTAGGACCTCATTCAGTAGCCGGTAGAACCTCATTCAACAGCCTGTAGACCCTCATTCAACAGCTTGTAGAACCTCATTCAACAGCCTGTAGAACCTCATTCAGCAGCCTGTAGAACCTCATTCAACAGCTTGTAGGACCTCATTCAGCAGCCTGCGGAACCTCATTCAACAGCCTGTAGACCCTCATTCAACAGCCTGTAGGATCTCATTCAACAGCCGGTAGAACCTCATTCAACAGCCTGTAGAACCTCATTCAACAGCCTGTAGAACCTCATTCAACAGCCTGTAGGACCTCATTCAGCAGCCTGTAGAACCTCATTCAACAACCAGTAGAACCTCATTCAACAGCCTGTAGGACCTCATTCAACAGCCTGTAGAACCTCATTCAACAGCCTGTAGAACCTCATTCAACAGCTTGTAGGACCTTATTCAGTAGCCAGTAGAACCTCATTCAACTGCCTGTAGGACCTCATTCAACAGCCTGTAGAACCTCATTCAACAGCCTGTAGAACCTCATTCAACAGCTTGTAGAACCTCATTCAACAGCCTGTAGAACTTCATTCAACAGCCTGTAGAACCTCATTCAACAGCCTGTAGGACCTCATTCAACAGCCTGTAGAACCTCATTCAACAGCCTGTAGAACCTCATTCAACAGCTTGTAGGACCTCATTCAGTAGCCAGTAGAACCTCATTCAACAGCCTGTAGGACCTCATTCAACAGCCTGTAGAACCTCATTCAACAGCCTGTAGGACCTCATTCAACAGCCTGTAGAACCTCATTCAACAGCTTGTAGAACCTCATTCAACAGCCTGTAGAACCTCATTCAACAGCCTGTAGGACCTCATTCAACAGCCTGTAGAACCTCATTCAACAGCTTGTAGGACCTCATTCAGTAGCCGGTAGAACCTCATTCAACAGCCTGTAGACCCTCATTCAACAGCCGGTAGACCCTCATTCAACAGCCTGTAGGATCTCATTCAACAGCCTGTAGAACCTCATTCAACAGCCTGTAGAACCTCATTCAACAGCCTGTAGGACCTCATTCAGCAGCCTGTAGAACCTCATTCAACAGCTTGTAGAACCTCATTCAACAGCCTGTAGAACCTCATTCGACAGCCTGTAGGTCCTTATTCAACAGCCTGTAGAACCTCATTCAGCAGCTTGTAGAACCTCATTCAACAACCTGTAGAACTTCATTCAACAGCTTGTAGAACCTCATTCAACAACCGGTAGAACCTCATTCAACAACCTGTAGAACTTCATTCAACAGCCTGTAGAACTTCATTCAACAGCTTGTAGAACCTCATTCAACAGCCTGTAGAACCTCATTCAACAGCCTGTAGGACCTCATTCAGCAGCCTGCGGAACCTCATTCAACAGCTTGTAGAACCTCATTCAACAACCGGTAGAACCTCATTCAACAACCTGTAGAACGTCATTCAACAGCCTGTAGGACCTCATTCAACAGCCTGTAGAACTTCATTCAATAGCCTGTAGGACCTCATTCAGCAACCTGTAGGACCTCATTCAACAGCTTGTAGAACCTCATTCAACAGCCTGTAGAACCTCATTCGACAGCCTGTAGGTCCTTATTCAACAGCCTGTAGAACCTCATTCAGCAGCTTGTAGAACCTCATTCAACAACCGGTAGAACCTCATTCAACAACCTGTAGAACTTCATTCAACAGCCTGTAGGACCTCATTCAACAGCCTGTAGAACCTCATTCAACAGCCTGTAGAACTTCATTCAACAACCGGTAGAACCTCATTCAACAGCCGGTAGAACCTCATTCAACAACCTGTAGAACTTCATTCAACAGCCTGTAGGACCTCATTCAACAGCCTGTAGAACTTCATTCAACAGCCTGTAGGACCTCATTCAGCAACCTGTAGGACCTCATTCAACAACCGGTAGAACCTCATTCAACAGCCTGTAGAACCTCATTCAACAGCCTGTAGGACCTCATTCAGCAACCGGTAGAACCTCATTCAACAGCCGGTAGAACCTCATTCAACAACCTGTAGAACGTCATTCAACAGCCTGTAGGACCTCATTCAACAGCCTGTAGAACCTCATTCAACAGCCTGTAGGACCTCATTCAGCAACCGGTAGAACCTCATTCAACAGCCGGTAGAACCTCATTCAACAACCTGTAGAACGTCATTCAACAGCCTGTAGGACCTCATTCAACAGCTTGTAGGACCTCATTCAACAGCCTGTAGAACCTCATTCAACAGTTTGTAGGACCTCATTCAACAGCCTGTAGAACCTCATTCAACAGCCTGTAGGACTTCATTCAACAACCGGTAGAACCTCATTCAACAGCCTGTAGGACCTCATTCAACAGCCTGTAGGACCTCATTCAACAGCCTGTAGGACCTCATTCAGCAACCGGTAGAACCTCATTCAACAGCCGGTAGAACCTCATTCAACAGCCTGTAGGACCTCATTCAACAGCCTGTAGGACCTCATTCAGCAACCGGTAGAACCTCATTCAACAGCCGGTAGAACCTCATTCAACAGCCTGTAGGACCTCATTCAACAGCCTGTAGGACCTCATTCAGCAACCGGTAGAACCTCATTCAACAGCCGGTAGAACCTCATTCAACAGCCTGTAGGACCTCATTCAACAGCCGGTAGGACCTCATTCAACAGCCTGTAGGACCTCATTCAACAGCCTGTAGGACCTCATTCAACAGCCTGTAGGACCTCATTCAGCAACCGGTAGAACCTCATTCAACAGCCGGTAGAACCTCATTCAACAGCCTGTTGGACCTCATTCAACAGCCTGTAGAACCTCATTCAGCAACCGGTAGAACCTCATTCAACAGCCGGTAGAACTTCATTCGACAGCTTGTAGGACCTCATTCAACAACCGGTAGAACCTCATTCGACAGCCTGTAGAACTTCATTCAACAGCCTGTAGGACCTCATTCAACAGCCTGTAGAACCTCATTCAACAACCGGTAGAACCTCATTCAACAGCCTGTAGAACTTCATTCAACAGCCTGTAGGACCTCATTCAACAGCTTGTAGGACCTCATTCAACAGCCTGTAGGACCTCATTCAACAGCCTGTAGAACTTCATTCAACAGCCTGTAGAACCTCATTCAACAGCCTGTAGAACCTCATTCAACAACCGGTAGAACCTCATTCAGCAGCCTGTAGAACCTCATTCAACAACCGGTAGAACCTCATTCAACAACCGGTAGAACCTCATTCAGCAGCCTGTAGAACCTCATTCAACAGCCTGTAGAACCTCATTCAACAACCGGTAGAACCTCATTCAGCAGCCTGTAGGACCTCATTCAACAGCCTGTAGAACCTCATTCAGCAGCTCGTAGAACTACCCTCAGCAGCCTTTAGAACCCGTCCTCCGTAGCAGAACCTCTCAGCGGGTTTTCTGTGCGACTTAGTCACTTACCTGACAGCAGAGGAACTTTGGTCCACTCTTCTTTCCAATGTTGCTTCATTTCCTCAAGATTTCTGCTCAGTGCTTTGAAGGTTTTCTTTATTTTTTATTAAACATCAAACTGACCCGTAAGCTTGTCTTAGATCAGAACTTCGGGTCAGAACATCAGCTGATGATTTTGATGTCACCCTGCAATCCCAATGCATTTCACACAGCTGGACATTCATTGGTCCTTTCATTTAACCTGAGTTGTGACTGGTCCAAATGCCACAACTCTCACATACAACTTGAACCTTTGGACCTGAATAGAACTCCAGGTTTATGGACCCTAAAAGATAAGTGGGTCGGAGAGAAACAATGAAACAAAATTTCAAAACTTCTTCCTTTATCTGTTAGTCAGACCCGTTCCTGTACGCCTTACAACACATTTCAGCTTTGTCTCTGTGGGCCCACTGTGTGTGTGTTTCAGCTGTAAAACTCTAATATATTCAAGCTACTATGCAAATGTGTGTGTGGAAGAGCAGGATAACATCTCTGCTTTGTTTAGATACCGTTTCCTTTTGCAGGAATCATTTCCATAAACACAAATACTGACCCCTCCCCTTCGTCCTGCAGGCAGAACATGGACGTCACGTGTTTCTGAGCAAACTGCGTCCTACAGAGGAACCTGAAGCATCTCAGAGAGCTGCAGACACCACCAAGACTTCACCAGGAGAAGACCCTCTGAAGGTAAACTCCTTCAAACGTGTCTGCAGAGAAGATGGGAAAATACCCCGACCAAGCAGAAATATGTGGATAATAACCAATAAAGAGAGAAAATGGAATCCTAAAAACACTAAAAAGACACAACACAAAATAAAGACCTTCAAAACCAGCTGAAACAGACAAGATTCTACCCCAAAATGTCAAGAAAGTGACGACAAAGGCATAAACATACTGATATACACACAATATGAGACTCAACGTAAATTATACCTGAAACAGAAGCAACCATGAAGACACAGATGATGGGCTGCCCAAGTCCAGTCCTGGAGATACATCTCTGCCCCAATACACCTGAACCAAACTCCCTCATTAGCATCATTGGTCATTAGGATCAGGTCTGCTGGAGCAGGGATGCATCTAAAAGCTGCAGGGAAGCAGTTCTCCAGGACAGGAACTGGGCACCACTGACCCACAGAGATCTGAAACTTTCAGACACTGAGCTGAAACGGACACTAAATAACACCATGGTAACATAACCTGGCCGGAAATGGTCCAATAGAGAATAAAGAACATGATAAACACAGATGTAAACCAAACAAAGAGACAGAAAACAATCATGAAGCCTCTCAGAGCAGCTGGAGGTCGTCTTATCTGCTGTGTTTCTGCATAAAGACTTTAGCTCTGCAGAAAATAGGAAGTGAGCTGTGAGATAAACAAGTGATGTAAAAATAACTGTGAGCAGATCAGTGAAGCTGCATGAAGATCATCTATGAGCTGAAGCTTCCTCCCAGCCCGCTCGCTGACCCCACCCTGTTCTCTGTTCTGCCTGCAGGTTTCTGACGGCTCCACGACTCCATCATGCAGACGATAAAGTGTGTGGTGGTGGGCGACGGCGCCGTGGGGAAGACCTGCCTCCTGATCTCCTACACCACCGGAGCCTTTCCCAAAGAGTACATCCCCACCGTGTTCGACAACTACAGCAGCCAGGTGGGTCCTTAAACGCACCACGGCTAAACCGGGGGGCTTATGGTGCATTCAGGATGGACTTTCCTTTTCCTTTAGGCCCACAATATATCGTTGAAATAGGAAAGACAATATTTTATCCTGTTTGTCACAATCCTCCCGTAAGAATCGAACATCTGCTAAAAAACAAAGGACACAAGGTTTTAAATGAAGGAGAAATAATAATACATTTATATAAAATATACATGACGGATGTGGAGGACATCATTGATGTAGAGTCTTAACTCAGATGGAGGAGATCTGGTCCACCTCCTGATGCCCAAACGGCAAGAAAAGCTGCAGTGATCTTACAGGGCGTCCTGGGTCTCCTCACAATGGGATCTGCCTGTAAAATCTCCACACGGAGACATCCAGAAGGCATCCTGACTCACTTCAGAGGACTCCTTTCTATGTGGAGGAGCAGCAGCTCTGCATCAAGCTCTTCTTCTTATCTTTGAGGCAGAGCCCGGCCGTCCTACACAGGAAGCTCATTTTAGATGCTTCTATCCAGGATCTCCTTCTTTGTGTGCCTCAGGACTATAGATCATTGGAGTGTAGATGGACCAGTAAATCCAGAGCTTGGTTGTGTCAGTCACAACAGTCCAGTCTTGGATTACAGGATGTGAGAGAGAGGTCCATCACCTGAAAGGTGTGTGTGTTTACCTGTGTGTCTCTACCTGTGGTGTTCAGGTGACGGTGGATGGAAGGATCATCAGTCTGAACCTGTGGGACACAGCGGGTCAGGAGGAGTACGACCGGCTGAGGACGCTGTCCTACCCACAGACCAACGTCTTCATCATCTGTTTCTCCATCTCAAGCCCCGCCTCCTACGAGAACGTCAAACACAAGTGGCACCCAGAGGTCAGAGGGCACGCACTTCCCAACACAGCTACAGTGTATAATGTGATTCACAGTTCAGAAAAGGAGCTGAAGGGCAAATGTTCTGAAAACAGAGATTACAGGAAGTCGTTTGCTTGATGTCCCGATGATGGTGGACAAAAGCTAAATTTATATCTATATAAAGCATGAGATGGATGCATAACAGAACCTTCTGATGACATGTGATGTGCTAGCCTTGGTTTGATCTTCTAGCCTGCTCCTTCAACAAAGAAATCTGGAAGGGGTTAAATACGTTTTCACAGGTCTGGTTCTGGACTTTACCTTCACATCTTGTGCAACACAGAAAAGCTTTATGTCCAGCTGCACTCCTGGCTGTACACCTAGAAAAAGTGAAAAGGGTAAGATATCTTTAATAAAAATCTGTCTTTGGTTTCCTCTCCAGGTGTCCCACCACTGTCCCAGCGTTCCCATCCTCCTGGTCGGCACGAAGAGCGACCTCCGGAACGACAGTGAGATCCAGAGGAAGCTCAAGGAGCAGAACCAGGTACCCATCACCAACCAGCAGGGCATGAACCTCGCCAAGCAGATCCAGGCCATGCGCTACATGGAGTGTTCGGCTCTGAACCAGGATGGCATCAAGGAGGTGTTTGCCGAGGCCGTGAGGTCCTACCTGAACCCGCAGCCCACCACCACCAAGAGGCCCTGCGTCCTTCTGTGAGCCAACGATGGGATCGAGCTCCTCTGTCTGAGAGACTGCTCTGAAAAATATTTTTACGTTTTCTTTTTTTTCATTAGATTTTCATCCTGTAATTAGAAAAGAGCAGATTTAAGAGTGAGATTAAAAGTTTTCCACAACTTCTGATGTAAGCAAACGGCTGTGGTTGGAAAGGTGTGTAACTCTGTTCTGATCCTTGATTGGATCAGACTCAACCAGAGCCGTCTGAGCACGTGCAGAACGTCCTCAGATATCACCACTCTGGGCTGAGATGCTGCATAAAGCGAAGCTTTGATATGAATCCTAACTGAATAGAATGGTTGATCTCTGGCAATAGAAAAAAATTGTTTTAAATTTTAGTTTCACAAACAGCAGATTTATTGGTCCACAATTATCCCCTGAAAAATAGTTTTTCATTCAGATTAGCGTGGACCTTCTGATGAAGACTTTATACTAGTTACAAACGTCCATGAAACCATTAAAGCGCCAGTGAAACCAGTGACTGCAGAGCCTGGTGGAGCACCTATCCACTGAAGTTTGCCTGAACTTGTGCTGTGATGCAAGAGTCAGGCTGAGGTTCTAGAAGCAGTTCTGGTGGAGTCCAGCACCAGTAACAGCAGAAACAGTTATAGACAGGGTTGGCATCTACACTGAGAAATTAATTGCACACAAAAACACTGTTTACATGATGCTCCTTAAATGATGCAACCATTTAAACCAGCTTTGTCCTGCATTCACACACAGAAGATCATTTACTGGGAAACATTTAGTTTGATCAGGTTTTTAAGACCTAACTGAAAACTCACTGTTTCCCCTGTTTTCACATTTAAAAAGCAGTCGGTTGAAGCTGCAGACGTACGCCGGGTGTTTTTGAAGGGAAATCCTGAATAAAAACAAAGATGTGACGTAAACTCCTGCAAAAGCTTCCCTGATAAATTTTCCTGTTTCAACATGAAACCATCCAGTTGCAGAAAAACAACAGCAGCAATCAAAACTTTCAGTCTGTGAGGAAAACATCTGAAGCTAAAAGATTAGTGCGGAAAATGCTACCTGAGCTAAATGCTAACATCTAAACTACAACCAAGAAAACTCTGTTACCTGCTTTCCCTTTGACAAATTAGCGCATTGTTTGAATCCATAATGTAAAATATGAGAAAAATGTCTCATATGTTTCTGCAGGTTGTTTTATTTTTAGCTAAGCTGCAAGCAAGTAAGAAACCTGAAACCAGCTCCACCACTTTATATTCATCATCAGATTCCATCTTCTGTTCAATTTTTATTGATAATCTGATTGTTTTTATTGGTGAAGTAATTTACATTTTATTTAAGTGGGAAATACAATAAAAACACGTTTGAATGGCTTCTGCATTTTATTTCAATCATTTCCTCTTAACTAGCTGCTGAAATCATTGTTTGTCCTGAGGTAAAGAGAAAGTACACCCCGAGGGAGATGCTTCAGATGCATTAATTAACTGATCATCGTGAAGTCCTCTGTCACAGCAGGGTTTGCTGCTCAGGAGTAAGTGTGTGTTAGCACAATGCCAGGGTGTAAATACATCAACAATGATTCTAGAACAGTAGCAGTTGCTGCCCATCAACCTGGGAAGGATTCAAAAGTCATCTCCAAACCATCTGAAGTCCATCATTCTACAGAGAGAAACATTATTCCCAAGAGGAAAACATCTCAGACCGCTCCCAGTCTTCCCAGGAGTGAACATCCCAGCAGATTCAGCCCAGGGTCAGAGCATGAAGCTCAGAAAAATTACCAAAAACCCAAGAGCTCCATCTCAGACTCTACGGGCCTCAGTTAGCAGGTTAAAGGTCATGACACTGAACCAGTGTGGCTGTTTGGAAGGGTTGAAGAAAAAAGGTAAATGGTGTGCACTTGTATAGCGCTTTATCAAGTCCCCAGAAACCCCAAAGCTCTCCACACTACATTCAGTCATTCACACACAGACAGTGGTGAGCTACATTGTAGCCACAGCTGCCTGACAGAAGTGAGGCTGCCATTCAATCAGCAATCACCATCAGCAGGCAAGTGTCTTGCCTAAGGACACAACGACAGAGATGACAGAGAGTGGGTTTGAAACATCACAATTAACCAGCCAAGTAACTAATTACTGGACCTTCTAATCAGAACAGATTCTGGTTCCTGCCTAAAAAAGTGGCACTTTTCCAGATCAGAGCAGACTGCTCCAAAAAATAAAGGGAACACTCAAATAACATCCTAGATCTGAATGAATGAAATATTCTCATTGAATACTTTGTTTTGTACAAAGTTAAATGTGCTGACAACAAAATCACACAACAATCATCAATGGAAATCAAATTTATTAACCAATGGAGGCCTGGATTTAGAGTCACACACAAAATTAAAATGGAGAAACACACTAGAGACTGATTCAACTTTGATGTAATGTCCTTAAAACAAGTCAAAATGAGGCTCAGTATTGTGTGTGACCTCCACGTGTCTGTATGACCTCCCTACAACGCCTGGAGATGCTCCTGATGAGACGGTGGATGGTCTCCTGAGGGATCTCCTCCCAGACCTGGACTAAAGCATCCTTCAACTCCTGGACAGTCTGTGGTGCAACGTGACGTTGGTGGATGGAGCGAGACATGATGTCCCAGATGTGCTCAATCGGATTCAGGTCTGGGGAACGGGCGGGCCAGTCCATAGCTTCAATGTCTTCATCTTGCAGGAACTGCTGACACACTCCAGCCACATGAGGTCTAGCAATGTCCTGCATTAGGAGGAACCCAGGGCCAACTGCACCAGCATATGGTCTCACAAGGGGTCTGAGGATCTCATCTTGGTACCTAATGGCAGTCAGGCTACTTCTGGCGAGAACATGGAAAGAAATGCCACCCCACACCATTGCTGACCCACTGCCAAACGGGTCATGCTGAAGGATGTTGCAGGCAGCAGATCGCTCTCCACGGTGTCTCCAGACTGTCACATGTGCTCAGTGTGAACCTGCTTTCATCTGTGAAGACCACAGGGCACCAGTGGCGAATTTCTGCTCTCGGTGGAGGAGGACGCTTTTTCTCTGTCTCCTCCCATATCTGCCCTGCTTCAGCTCTGTGTCTTGTCTTCTTTTTAGAGCCTCTTCTTGCATATCTTCCAAATTCTTAGTTATGGATTTGGTCAGCTGGTCTCTCAATGCAATTGATAAAATTTTCTCGAGGAGAAGACAGGGTGAAGGAGAGCTCAACTTGCCCGGAAGGGACGTTTAAATCTTGGAGAAAGTTGTTCGCTTAGATCTGGCAGAAAGACCAGGACTTTGGCTGTTTGGATTCACCTTTGAGAAGAACCAGCGAGACTCTCAAGGCTGACGGAAAATTAAGAGTCAGCCTAACCCAAATAAGTGTTGTTTTTCTGAATCTCGCTCCCCTGCACGGCCTTGATGGCTGGCTATCTTCAACTTCTCCTGGAAGTTATGTAACCATGACGCTCTGCTCCCTCTGCCCCCCTCCCTTCCCTGAGGACATCTGTGGACCTGCTCAGAACTTTGTGGCCGGTTTATGAACATTACACCGTACCATCAAGGACAATGGCCTCTGTGACAGTGCTTCATGGACTTACTTGCACACACACACATGCTCAAGATAAACATATGCACCCCCTCACACCACCTTCACCGTTCCCAGCATGATGTTGTTTTGTCAACTTGTTGCTTCTTTGTTCTGAGGTTTTTTACAATCTCAAACTGTATCCTGCTGAGGATAAAGTGTGAAATATGATTTTCTTTCCCTCTACTTACCTAATGTGGCCTCTTTTCTCATCTAGCAAGGGCAGCGCCTGTGAGTGGGCAGCAAAGCCTCGGTGACCCGTCCCACCCTTGTCTTGTGTCATGATGTATGTTTGGATGGGTTCTACTGGACTTCTAATTTCCCCTCGGGGATCAACGCCTTTGATAATTACAACCGTTAAATACTCCATAATAATTAATAACTATTACCAGAGATGTCACTGTTTAATCGACAGTTTCTGCCGAAACGTGTGGAAATTTAACCTTATCTTGACTGATGAATAACTCTTGCACAAAATAACCCAGAAACGCCTTCTGTTTATCTATGTGAATATTTATTAAATCACAGCCTGATACAATCCGTTCTTCTGATTTAATAATCTTCACCTACTCAAACATGCAAAGTTCTACACAAAGGAGTAAAATATCTAACTAAACAAAAATAAAGCAAAACAG
The DNA here is from genome assembly GCF_021462225.1 of Girardinichthys multiradiatus. Taxonomy (NCBI): domain Eukaryota; kingdom Metazoa; phylum Chordata; class Actinopteri; order Cyprinodontiformes; family Goodeidae; genus Girardinichthys; species Girardinichthys multiradiatus. The sequence goes on from NC_061804.1 coordinate 1,628,073, forward strand.
CAGTGGGTGCAAATGGGATCCAACCAGCAGTTATGGCAAAAATGATAATATGACGAAAGGGGTGTGGTGGTGAGTGGAGGTTGGGGCGCAGCTCCAACTGTTACTCAGTTCTACTCAGTCATAAAACATCCCCCAACTCCTGAGCACACAAAGAGTTATACAACTTTTGGCAGCTAGCTAGCAAGCAGTAAGGTTGAAGACAAAGAAAATGGAGAATTTCACCATGAGATTATTTTAACAGTCCAGTCTCACAGCACACCTGCGCTGGTTCTCAGGTGTTCAACAACCCCGCAAAACACACACACAGAGCTGAGAGCGCAGCAGCTTCCAGATGTCAAACACGGCACATGAAAGTTTCAATAAAAAGGTTACATGCACATATCATTCAGAACACATTAGATTAAATAGCGAATCTCATTGCACTAAAACCTCCTACCCTGCCCAGACTTTCTAAGAAAGAAATAAAAATAAAGGATGGGTTTACTTGTTGTCGGCTTCCTTCTGAGCGGAGTTGAGAGAGAATGGGGGGTAAGTTGGAAGTAAACGGTCAATCTTCGTCCTCTGGCCTCCTTGGCGAAAGGGAAAAATAGGATCTGACCATCAACGTCAACTAGGACAAAAACACGGTGGCAATGCGTCTCCTCGAAACTCCGTGTTTTTAGTTACGTGTTAAACTCACATCTTCGATCGGCAAAGTGAAATTTCTGGCCTTCTTAGTCCAGAAACCACAGTTATGAATTCTTCGTTGGCCAACGAGAATAAATGAGATCCACTCGGGACTCTTCTCCTGGTGATGCTTCAGATGTTGGTAACCGAACCCGGTCTCCAGCTGAAGGCGAGTGTTCAAGATGGAGGCCTTCCTTATATAGCGTCTTGTGACGTCAGACTTGGGACGTCCCGTCATATCAGTCGCAATGTTCGACGGGATCTGTAGGAGCGGATTGTCCTGGATACAAAACGGCCAAAAACGCCAGGAGGCCTGGTGGCGTCCAGCAACGTGCAAATGATCCAATATTCAGCAAACAAGTGGTCCAACAGCTGTGAGCACAACCCCCATTTGTGGACATCGGGCCCTCATACCATCCTCATGGAGTCGGTTTCTAACCGTTTGTGCAGACACATGCACATTTGTGGCCTGCTGGAGGTCATCTTGCAGGGCTCTGGCAGTGCTCCTCCTGTTCCTCCTTACACAAAGGCAGAGGTAGCGGTCCTGCTCCTGGGTTGTTGCCCTCCTACGGCCTCCTCCACGTCTCCTGGTGTACTGGCCTGTCTCCTGGTAGAGCCTCCAGGTTCTGGACACTACGCTGACAGACACAGCAAACCTTCTTGCCACAGCTGGCATTGATGTGCCATCCTGGATGAGCTGCACCACCTGAGCCACTTGTGTGGGTTGTAGAGTCCGTCTCATGCTACCACGAGTGTGAAAGCACCACCAACATTCAAAAGAGACCAAAACATCATCCAGAAAGCATCGGTACTGAGAAGTGGTCTGTGGTCCCCACCTGCAGAACCACTCCTTTATTGAGTGTCTTGATAATCACCAAAGATTTCCTCCTGTTGTCTTTTCCATTTGAACAACAAGATGTGAAATTAATTGTCAATCAGTGTTGCTTCCTAAGTGGACAGTTTGATTTCACAGAAGTTTGATTTATTTGAAGTTATATTGTGTTGTTTAAGTCTTCCCTTTATTTTGTTGACCAGTGTGTATTAAAAGAATTTTATTTCAGCCCACAGTATATTTTACAAATGAAATGTAGCTCTATTGTTATTTTGTTTTGTGGCACTAGTGGCCTTTATTTTTCTTATATTTTCTGACAGTAAGCTGACAGGAAATGGGGAGGAGAGAGGGGGAAGACATGCAGCGAATATCAACTGGCCTGGACCAGAACCCATGACAGCCGCGTTGAGGATTAAGGCCTCCATGCATGGGTCACACCCTCTACACCGGCTCCTCCGCTGCAACCAGATGTAGCTACTATTAAAAGAAGATGCTGATGTTCTAATTCAGAACTTAAATGATCTCAAACTGTGATCTAAAATTAAACTTTCTTTCAGCACAAAAAGCTGAAAGAAAGTTTCAGCTTACAGTAAGTTGAAACTTTTGGTCTCATTATTATTCTGAGAACTTCCACTCTGCAGGTTCCCTAAACAGCAGCTGAGGTTTTTCTGTTAACTGGTTGAAGCTCAATCTGTTTTGTTGTTTGGATAAATGACGTCGAGCAGGGAAGTCAGTTTAATAAATAACCTGCAGGCAAATAACTTCCCCAAACGATGAAGGGACCTCTTCATGGAACAAACAGATCATAGAAGCACCATGATCCCACTCAGGAACACACTAATCACTAAAGCTGAGGATAAAGATCCAGGAGGTCAAACTGGAACAAGTTTATTAATCTCAGTAAGTTAACTGGGTGACCTTCAGTGCATGGGCTGCATGGTGGCACAGTTGGTAGAACTGGTGCCGTACAGCGAGAAGGTCCTGGGTTGCATGTTCTCCCTGTGCATACTCGGGTTCTCTCTGGGTACTCCTTCTTCCTCCCACAGTCCAGAAACATGATACCCTTTAGGTGTAAATGGGTTCCTCTGTGTTGCCCTGCGATGGACTGGCGACCTGTCCAGGGTGGAGTCTGCCTCTCACCCATACACCGCAGGAGGGTGGCACCAGCTCCACCCTGCAGGGAAGAAGCGGATTTAGAACATGGGCGGATGGATGTTCAGTGATTGCTGTAGTGACCTGAACTGGGTCTTCAGTCTTGTCCTCCTAAGGCAGGAAGACGCTTCATCTAAATGTATTTTCTCTCATATTAGATTTTTTTGGCTCTTGTGTGATTGGATCAAGACCTGATGACATCACAGGTGATCTTTCTAATCAAACATTATTTTATTAGTTCCAGCTGCTGTAAACTTTGTGTTACCTTCATCATGAATGAAATGTTCTCTACGAAGACCGATTGGTTCATTGGACAACTGTGCATCCAAACTGGTCCAAGAACCTGAACCATCGGTTCGGTCTGTATTCCGTTTGGACTGTTTCTGTGCAACACCGCCCCCTGCTGTGAAGAGGAATTACTTTCACATTTAAACCCAAACTAGAAGTTTCCAAAATAGACGCAACTCAAGTTAGAATATTTTTAAAAAGTTCATTTATTTTAGTAAATCCATTAAAAAATAAGACGTATTTTTTCCACTCAGTGATTATTAAAATATTTCTTTCTGATGATTTAGATGAAAACAAAATTTCAGTTTCTCTGAAAATTACAATATTCATCAGACCAATAAACATATCAAGCAACAAAAGGCCAGAGTGCTGTATCTAATCATGTTAACAGAACATTGAGTGGAAGGAGAACGTATAGTAACGAGGTGCACCAGCAACGGTCCACTGGGTTTTCTGAAGTCCACAGTCAACGCAGCCATCTGCCAGAACATTCTAGAGCTCTTCATGCTTCCTTCTGCTGACCATCTTTATGGAGATGCTGAGTTCATCTTCCAGGACTTGGTACCGGTCCACACTGCCAACAGTACCAACACCTGATTTAATCACCATGGTAACCCTGTGCTGAGCGCAGACGGTGTACAGAACATGTTTCCTTTTTATTAGTCTGATTTAATTTTCTACTTTTTGGAGAAACTAGATTTTAGGTTTTTATTTGCAGGAATAAAAACAGGAATAAATTCTTTGCAGAATTCATTTATTTCACCTTTTAAATTAAATTGCAATAAATTCACTTCAGCTGGAAATCAGAAAACATCCTTTCATTCCCGTCTGATACCGGTTCTGTTGCATCAACATGGTTCTTCTTCTTCCTGATTGGATCCCATCAGACCTGAAATCTTCATCATTCTCCTCCTCCTCCACACAAACCTAAACAGAAGGTTGGAATGTTTCAGGAAACACGTTCTCATCCCGTCCCAGACCCGGTTTCATGCCCCAGAACAGTTAACCCTCCGGGATTCTAATTTAACAGCATGTTGAACGTCATCTGCAGCAGCTTCAGCTGAACTCTCAGAATCAGGACTGATTCTGAGAAGAAATGTTCTTCACCACTCTAGAACATTTCAGAACATCCTGAACGGGTTTATTTTGGTATTTCCATCAGGAGATGTTCCACAGAAGCATGAAGAGCTAAAGATTTTCTGTTCTCTTCAAAGTTCTGGTTAGATGGTTCTGTCTATAAGATGTTAAAAATGGTTCATCTGAACTGGAACAGGTTGTTGGGTTTCTATCTGTGACTGAACCGTGTTCAAAGCTGTCAGAAGATCCTGGACCTTGTTCTGTTTTACATCAGAACCTTATAATAATAAAACAGAATCAGTCTTTGTCCATGTCCCTGCTGTCCCTCCAGCTGGTCCAAGATCAGTATCTTTTGTCCTCCGGCAGCGTGGCCACCATCACCTGAGTGCTCCCAAAGTCCCAGAAGGCGGTCATGTGGAAGGCCATGTTGGAGAAGACCACCAGGTACTCGAAGAGGGCGAACAGCGTGTAGACTGGAGGACGGGAACAGAAGGAGTCAGCGTATTCAGGAGGACAACAGTGGTGTGATCAGCAGCGGCTGGACTCACCTCCTGTCTCGCAGTACTTGTTGTGGCGCCTGAAGAAGTAGGCGGCGGCGGCGCAGCAGCTGATGTTGAACAGGAAGATGCGGACCTTCCACAGGAAGGATGTTTTCTCCTGGATCAGAAACACGGACAGAGAAGATACGGAGAGGAGAAGAATCAGAAATGAACGTCTGAATCTTTCTCCTGCCTCAGCAGCTCAGAACAATTTATTCCTGATCGGATCGTTTCTGTTCTGACCCAGAAACTCTGATTCTGAGGAACATCCAATCAGCCAAACCCTTTATGGGCTGAAGGTCACATCAATGTTGAAATTGGTGGATTTATCAGAACCGTTCTGTTTCTAGGGTCGGATAATTCATGATCCGGAACCAGCTGCAGGAAATTTCTAAAAACTGAGGAAAAGGTTTTAAATGTACTTTCTCTGATCCCACAGGGTCAGAGGTTTACATACACTCAGCTTCATCGTTATGGGTTGTTCCTGAAGGTTCTGGAACAGGGGTCCCCAAACCCTGGACTCTGGTCCAAATCCAGACCCAGGTTTTGTGCGGACCGCAAAGCATTTTCTCATTTACTATGTAGATATAAACATTTTATTCCTGCCAGCTGCTGCGTCTGACTTTTGAACAGGCACAACGGGCAGCTACGTAGGTCAGAGACAATCTGGTCCACACTCCAAGCCTGCTGGTGGCGCTAATGCACCACATCGTTGTCTTTCAACCGCCACAAAACAACAAAGAAGAAGCTATGTGGGTGAAGACGGCTTCATCAAAAATACGTAAAGTGGACTCTGAAAATCCCTTTCGCTTTCCTTTTAACTTTATCATATTAGGCCAGTCTGTCTGTATGTTCTGACTCAGTTGGACCTATCAAGTAAATAGAACCAAAGCCATCAGCCTGGGTCAGACTGTAGGACAAGGAGAATAAATGAAGTGAGGGAGCATAGAGTTCACTGTTCACTGACTGGGAGATGATCACAGGGTGACTGGAAGCTGTGGTAGAAACACTTTAAGATGGAAAACTATGGGAAAGTCCAAAGAACTCTGAAGGTCAGAGGAGGAGAACTGCTGGGAAAGTCTCTTCTAAACATCTGCAGAAGATCATCAGTTGAAACTATTTTACAGAAGAACAAAGAAGATCCAAGCTGACCTCCTCAGATGAACAGAAACCGGTTCAGATGTTCAGGAACAACCCAGAAACCACTGTGGTTCAGGCCCGCCATGAACTTTCCACAGTGGAACCAGTTTAACATCAACATAGCCTGATGGGATGCTGACCCAGAAGGAAGCTCCTGCTCCAGAATCAACACCTTCCAGCTGGACCGGAATCTGGACCATCCAGATCCAGATTCTGGAGAAACGTTTGATGGTCAGATGAGACAGAAAAGTTTGTTACCTGGATTGTTCAAACATGGACCCAGGCGGAGGGTCCAACAGGATATTGATTTCAGAACCATATCAGAACTGGGTTTAAGGAAAAAAGAAGGCTATTATGAAGTTTCTGGGATGGTCTTCATGAAGCTGTGACCTCAACGCTGGGAGCAATCTGTCCACCATGATTCAAAGCAGAGTTTGAACAGGAACCCAACCAGGTTCAAAGAAGATGGGTCACAAACTAGAACTAGGCCAGAACCTCATTGATAGCTACAGGAAGTTCATGGCTGAGATCCAGCTTCCAAAGGGACATTCATGATCTCCATCTGATGGACTCCTGAGTCCATGTGGACACAATGGAAGAACATTTCTCCTGCAGACCTGCAGCTTTTATCATTATATTTTAGTTTTGGTTGTTTCATGATCATCGTTTCCACCCCGAGCTTCACAGAACCTTTCTTTGTGCTGATGGAGAGGAACATTCATCCAGCTGTTTTAAGGGGAACCTTCATGCCTTTAAGCTAAAGAGAGAACATCTGTCGACTGTTTATTTCATAAAACTGATCTAACAGGGTCAAGATTCCAGAACATGAACTAATTATTAATGACTGCTGGACCCTTTCTGAAGAATCTTCTAACCTGTCACTTCAAGTCATTCCAGACATCAGAGACAGTGGAGGTCCGTTTACCTCTGGACTGACGTAGGTCCTCTTGATCACATACCACAGTCTGCATGTAATGAGCATGTGCAGCTGCGAGCAGGCGATGAACACGATGAAGCCGTATTTATGAACCTCTGCCAACAGACAAACGGGTTAAACTTTGACCACAACTGGCTGTGGACTTCAGGATCTCCATCAGCAGACTCACTGTAGGCTTCTGTGGACGCCACGTAGGTCAGCAGCACCAGGCCCGTGTTCTCAGCCACGCAGCAGATGAGAGCCAGGCAGCTCAGCAGCAGCTCCGGCAGCCGGGCGGCGAAGCGGCCACGGTAGAAGTTAAAGTAGGCCACGGTCACCAGGTAGCGCGGCGCCGAGTGGAGGCCGATGCAGCTGCGCCAGATGTAGAGCTCGGGGACGCGGCTGATGGCGGAGCTGATGGACGGGAGGTAGTTGGACACCTGAACAGAAACAGAGGAGATGTTTCTCAGGGTGGCTTTCACACAGTTTCCAGGAGACGTAGGAGGTCTGGGTGAGTCTAACATCCCTGAAATTCTGACCCGCTCTGCTGAATCGTTTTAGTCCAGCCCTATCGGCCTGTTTAAGGTCATGCCACAGCATCTCAATCAGATTTAAGTCTAAACTTTGACTAGGCCACTCCAAACCCTGCAATTCATTTTCTGTCCATTCAGAGGTGAATAAAACAGACCATCTCAGAGGGAAAAATGTCATCTTTCCTCCTTCCACATGTCAACGTGCTCCAGAACATCATGCTGCCACCACCATGTTTGACTGTAGGTATGTTCTGTTCCTGGATGCTGAGTTAGTTCTGTACCACATCTAACTGGACCCACACCTTCCAGAAAGGTCCACTTTTGTCTCATCAGTCCACAGAATATTTTCCCAGAAGTCTTTGGGATCATTAGGATGTTTTTGGTAAATGTGAAATGGAACTTTGCGTTCTTTTGGGTCAGCAGTGGTTCTGGTAGGCCATGTTTGTCTGTTTCTTATTGTTGAGTCATGACCTCTGACCTTAAGTGAGGCAGTGAGGCCTGCAGAGCTTTAGATGTTGTTCTTGGTTCTTCCAGGACCTCCTGGATGGGTCATTAATGAGCTTCTGGAGTGATTCTGGAGAGAAGGTTCTCCACTGTTCCATGTTCTCTGCATGTGTGGATGATGGTTCTCTGGATTTCCTTAGATCAGAACCTGATATGTTGCTTTTTTTTTTTAGGTCTTTCAGCCTACTTCATGCTGTCAGATAGGTTCTGTTTAAGGGATTTAACCCTCCATTTCTGCTACCTGTGTGACTCGTTTTCTTTTCCAGTGGTTATAATCAGTCTGACAGAGAAAGATATCCAGATCGTTGTGGTTTTTAGTGTAACAATGACCATCAGTGGGTTCTAGATGGACAAACTTTATCAGTGTATTATTTTACTTAGTACCCCTACACATAGCCCGTTCTAAAATGGCCAAACTCTAACAGTCAGTAGTTTAATCTAACCTCCCCAACAACCATTCAAACCCTTTGTGAAGAGCCTTGAGACGACATGTTGAGAATCGGCGCTAAATAAATAAACTGAATTGAATTCAAGTGATTTCTTGATTCTACGGGTCGGGCCTGGGTGTGGCTGGTCTGATATTATTTCTTGGATGATCTGAGGGAGCAGATACTTTTACCAGATACGTCTGTTAATCTAGCAGCTATAAGCAGGTATTTATTATGAACCTATTATAGATCGATAGTTATATATATAAAACTTGGTCCGACTCTGAGCCGCTGGAATCTGGACTCCTCCATTAAACCTCCGACACGGTTTTCCAAACCGGACCACTGCACCTGCTACGGGGCCGGACTCGGATCCGCTGAGCTGTGTGGGACCTGCTTCATGTTCATCTTTACCTGACAGTGGGTGTAGGTGGAGTCCTCGTAGTGGTACAGCAGCGAGGTGATGAGACAGACCAGGAGGCCCGTCAGAGGGAGTAGAACCGTCGCCACAGCAAAGATGGTGAAGGGCACCCGGATGAGAGGCCGGTCCCGGTCCAGGTTGCTCAACGGGCCCTGGAGCATCCTAAATAAAACACACAAAGAAAAGGACGGGATCCATAAGCTGTACACGGGATGTACCTTTTTGTAGAAAAATGTGTTTTTACCCAGACAAAGACCGATGAGAATCAGCTTTATTTTAATCTTGCAAGAGAGGATTTTACAGCATTGGAGAAGTTCTCAGTAGTGCTGCTAAATCATTGTGACCAGACAAAGTAAAAGTTCTCCTAGAAGCTACAACAGTTTTCAAGGTGCCTCTCATGAGACCTGTTGTCCCAGATATAATCTTAAAAGTGTGGCGTACATATTATCTCACCCAGCTGCAGGCAGAAGGCTGAGAAACCATTATTCTAAGACTAAATAAGAGAAGAATGGAAGAGAATTTAAGTACACCCTTTCATCAAACTTTTTGACAGGTGGGTGGGATTTCCGGTTGGGGCCATGTGGGCAGGAGGTCACGTGGTCAAGCGGGTGGTGTGTCCAAGGGGGCGTAACCATGGATGCTGATTGGTTGTCGTCATTAGCGGCGATACCTTAAATGAGCCAATTAAAACACAGGGGTGTGTTTAAGGGTGTTATTAATAATCTGTATGTTTTTTCAGGCGTTAATACATCTACAAAAACAAAAAAAGACATGCATCCTTTTATATTTTAAAGGTATAATCAACTTAATGTTGACCTATCACATGAAATCCTAATAAATGAACTGTGTAACCTGACAGAATTGTAAGTTCATTTTGCTTTACAGCAGGACCTATTTGTTGAATATATGAGCCAGTCTAAATCAGTTCAAAAATAGAAAAGACCTAAAAAGTAATTAAAAGATTGTGCTTCACTACATCGATGGAATGAGAAAAACCTTCAGCTTCTGCGTCAACATACTGGAAAAGCAGCTGAAAGAGGTAAGACGAATATGAGATTAACAGAAAAAAAAAGAACTTCAGTATACTGTTTCCAAGTTACAAATTGACTAGCAATGATGTGTTTGTTTTGAATCATGAGAGACTCCATTTTAGGAAAAAGGAATGATAATTTTAGTTACCTGTAGCTTTTCTAAAACATTTACTTTTTCATCTTAGAGTAAAAGGTTATTCAGGGGGGTTACAGTTATTCTATATCCAACTGTTAGGGGCGAAGTCAGGATGGGCAGTTAGGTCTGTTTCTTAGATAACCATATCACCTTTGAACTCAAGAAGGGTTTTGGTCTTAAAAACATAGTCTTTGCAGTTGAGATAACACTGTCATGTTCTGGTATAAATACTGTGTGTAAATGTTGGGGCTCTGTTTCATTGGTTAACCTCAGTGTCAGGGTCTTCAAATGCTGAATGTCTTTGAACCATAACACTTGTTACATTGAAAATACCAGTACTGACAAGAAAAAATGTCGGTAAATATTTCAGGAAACCCGGAAATTGTGGCTTCTTCTTCTGATAATTCACAAAAGCACAATGACATCTTTAAACGTAAGTAAGTAAGTATTCATTTTTAAGAAATCATTAAATGCATGTGAATGTTCTCTAATTTTGTTTATATATATTGTTTATATATATATATATATATATATATATATATATTTGTTTCTTTGTCATAGAACCCACCGCTGATGACCTTGATGATTTCATCTTGACACAATCAGATTATGGTAAGTAAATGTTAAATGCAATAAAATATATATATATATATATATATATATTATAGTTAACCCTTGACAATGTTTCAATTTATAGATTTGATGAGAGAGGTAAACCCGAATGATCAAGTTGGAGGGTTCAGCGGCTGGAATCGACAGTCAAAATTGAGAAGGCGAATTATTTCCAAACAAGAAAAAACCCCAACAACATCTGAACTTTCCTTTAACACAGAAATTAAAACTGATTCTTTGAATACTCCTCCGTCAATTATCATCATTTCCCCTGAAGACACACCGGATAAGTTACCAGCACCACCAGAAAGTAAGTCCTAAGAACTAACTGTTTTTCTTTGAGAGTGAATGTATTTTATTTATGTGTTATTAGAGACTTTTGTTTTAAACCTCAGATAAAACTGTTTACAGATTCGACTGAGAGCTCTGTGGAAGACATAGTTGTCGAGCAGGAGCAAGGTAAGGAAATAAAAATTAAATAAAAACAATATATATATATATATATATATGTATTTTAAGCATAGTTCAATAAAATGTCATATAAACCTGTTTACAGATACATCCAAAGATGCCACATTGAATCCGCCCACCAGAAGGTCGCTTTTCAAAGATCAAGACAGCTTTCAGCAGAACGGCACCGTTTCAGTTCAACAAGAAGTGAAATCTGGAGGTTTTACCGCAAAGAATCGGAGTAAGATAAAAAAAAAACTTGTGTATTTTAAAAACTATTTTTCGTTTTATTTATGAACGCTGTGCTGCGCAGCGTAAGATAACTTTTATTGTCTTCTGTTTTTACAGAATATTTAACCCCGGCCAAAAGACAGCGACTCTCTGCGCTACAAAGCAGAGCTACGCTAGTGAGTGGATTAATGAACGGTACGTTTTAATTCATACATACATAATGAATTAATTTGAATTCCTTTGTTTTTTTTCCAGCTTTAATGTGATTATTTCAATATATATATATATTTATTATCTATTTATTTATTTTTTATTCATTCTCCTTACAGAGGTAACGTTGATGGTAGGACAGATTGGCTACAGAAACGGACAACGCAGGAAGACAGTCTCTACAGTCTCACGGGATCTTCGTAATAAGGCCTCATCGTTAACGCCTCTGGCAGCATGTCAGATTCTGTTAAAGAAGCATTTTGGTGACATCAAGGTAATTTTAAACTGAACTGATCACTGTGTTTTTGTTTTGTTTTTGTTTTTTGTTTTTTTTCTGTAGGTTAGTTTTATTTTATTTTTTTTCTTATGTTCATAGAAATGGATAACCGAATCAGACTTGCCCTGGATGAAATAAGAAATTTAGTTAATGAACTTAACGAAATTCCCATTAATGCAGAAGTAGCAGATAACATCGTTTTAAATGCATCTCCTGCTAACAGTGAAAATGTAATAAATGAACATCAGCACGGTGACGTTTTAAACGTAATCAATCAGGCTCTTTACGATTTAAATAGAGCATTTTGTCCACTCAGTATTGAGGAAAATGATTCACCTGACACTCATCAGAATCTTTCTACGTCACACGCCGCAGATCATCACGGGGGTCATTTCAATACGGACGTAGCAGTTAGTTCTGATCAAATAGGGCGAGATCCTCCAGCTGTGGTTGAACGTGAACATTTTAATAACCATGAAATAAGGAGGCCTTTTACCATACCGCCGCCCTGTCCAAGTAACGTTCCAGATTTAGCAGCATTCTATACAGACATCATGCGTATTATCATTGAATTAGCCGACGCTGCGAGATCGTTAACCAGACGTAACGACGTTGTGCAGCTGGAAATAGTGGGTGAAAATCTCAATCGTCACATCACATTTACTGTTACAGATGATGGAAATATGATCCTGCCTGCTTTCGAAAACTTCCTCGACGATTTAGTACAATCGAATGCAAATATACCTGTAGATAATAACATGGAATTTGTTCTTCAGGTTGTTAATGACCCAGCAGGAGGTTCTAAGCGTAAAGCTGCAGGAACGTTAGACTGTGAACTGTTTAATAAGAAAATGCGTCATTTGTATATTATAAACAATACCGGTAATCAGTTATGTTTTGCAATCAGCCTCGCACACGTCTCTGATCCTGAGCTCACGGATCACCGTGCTGTAGAACTGGGGAGGAGATGGCAGCATCAGGCAGGCCTCGACGAGCAAACAGCAGTTACTTTTAGTGATATTGGTAAATTTGAAACCATTCTGAAGAGAAAAATTGTAGTGTTTCACAGAACCACGGGCTCTACTGCTCTGTGTAAATTTGAGACCAGTTTCCCTGATCGTTCAAACCCTCTGTTTTTGCTGTTATTTCAAGGTCATTACTATGGGATAAAAAATCTCAATGGAAGAGTAACGTAAAAACCGTCATCCTCTACCTGACGGTTCATGATGCTGTGTCAACTGTGAGGTTTAGTGCAAACTTTTTTTATACGTTTCGAAGTTCATCAAACTTGATCCAACTGTTGAATTTCTCAGGCCAGTTTTTCCAGCTTACAAAAACCTGTTTGACTCCCTTGACCGTTGGGTTGACAGAACCTTTTGGATTTGAGTTCCAGGACACAAATGTACACATCTGCATTCTGACACCAACTGTCATGACCTCTGCAGGGGACCACGTCACAGAGGTCAATCCTCGCTGCCACTATGGTATTCTTACATCCTAACTGATCCAAACACAGGAACCAGAACTGACTCAAAGGAGCACAGATGGGCTGGATCAAACCGAACCTGACATGTTTCCCTGCAGGTTTACACAGCAAGGTTCTTCTACATGAGTCCATTTTAACAGAAAACCTCCTGCAGAACTTCCAGCTGCCCTGTTGGTCCAAACACCCTCCCTTTAACCTTCAACCTCAGAACGTACCGTGGAACCAATCATGCTGCTGTCAGTGGGTCTGGATCGGTTCTGACTCACACAGGCACAGCTCTGGTTAATCAATAAAAGTTCAGTCCAAAGGTTTACTGAGATCAGTGGACCTGCAGGATCTGGTTGCTGCTCCACAGCCCACTGTGCTTCCAGACAGAGCCTCTGTTATTGGATCAGTCAGAACATCATGGTTCTGTGCGTGAGGATGGAACCAGCAGCATTAATTCATTTCTAACTTGTGATGAAAAAGTAAAGATCTAAACGTTGGTCTGAGGAAGGTTCTATGTGGGTTCTACCAGACATTTAAAGAAATCCTGATAATTTAATGGATCGGAAACCAGAATAAGGAACAAAATCTGGAAACTGAAACATTTTTCCATATTTATCCAGAGTACTGCCAGAGCAACAAGCTGTTGACCTTCAGAACCAGGAGGTGGGAATGATCAGGAAGGTCAAGGAAAAACACAGGAAGAGGATGGAGAGGAACCTCCAGTAGAACATGAGGGAGAGGCATGAAGATCATGACTGATTCAAGCCTACCAGCAGTGGAGGACTTGGGGACCGGGTCAACCGATTAACCCAGTGGAACCAGCTTGATGGTTCCACTGGGTTACAGCAATGCAGGTGACCTGGATGGTTGGACAGACCTGTGGACAGTGATGTTCTCCTGCAGCGCTGTCTCAACATCTGCTCAGAGCTGGATCAGTATCACTGTATGTCCAACGGTCCTGGAACAGAACCCTGTCCACATCATCTCTGACCCGGTACTGATAGACCAGGTCTCCAGGTCCAGTTCAACAGTATCTGACACAGGCCAGAAGGGGGCGCCACTTCCAGCTGACCTGGGATCTTCAGAGTTCTGATCAGGTATTAGAACCCCTGTGATGGAGTAACGGGACCTTTAAACAGCTTCAGGTCTGTGTTCTGACCCGTTTCTGCCACCGAGTGTGTGAATGTGCTCTTTATGACCACTTCACTAGGTTCTAGTCATGGACCTGCGGCCCAGGTCAGTATGGATCTTTATATTCATTTTATTACTAACTGGTTTATTCATTTTCTGACTGGGAACCAGAATAAAGCACAAACTGGTATAAAACCATTAAAACCAGTTCTACACCTACAACAGAACTGCTCTATTCTATCACTAACATTCATTAGAACTTACTTCATGTCTTGTCCAGAACCTCGGGCTGCACAGAGTTAAAAACAGCAGAAATAAAAACTTCGTAAAAAAATCAGGAACCAGTAATAATTCAGAACATTGTTTGGGTCAGCAGGACTGGGTTAAACCAGGATGAAACCTGATGTTCTGGACCATATCTGAACCATTTATGTTCTGATGATATGAAACCGCTCATCTACAAACTCACTGGTTCTCTGAGACACCCGCTGAAACCGACAGAACCAGGACCATCACCGTCAGCCTGCTGGCTGCGCCGCCCTCACAAAAATAGATTTTTATTTCTATGAAGAGGTTCTGATGATGGAGAACAGACCCAGGGTCTTGTGGGTCATCGATGTTTTACTCCTTTAACCAACAAACCTAAAGGTTCTTGTTGAGGTTTTGGTTCCGAACCACACCAATGTACTTTTGTCCAACTAAAATGTTTCTGATCATCAAAGTAATTTTTAAATTAAAGAATAAAAGCAGTTTTCTAACCATGATTTCATTCATTAAGTGAAAATTCTCTCCAAACCAACCTGGCCCTAACCTGCTAAACCTAAAAGCTGCCTGCAACCCTGACCCTGACCCTGACCCTAACCCTAAGACCGCGGTTTGGTGCTTAAATACTAATAATAATAATCCATTTTATTTAAAGCTCCTTTTAAAACACAAGGACACTGTACAAACATGAAATTAGATAAAACACAAGAAAATAAAACTCCTCAAAGTCCTTGTTCTTGTCATTTCTATGGCTGAGACAAAAACGTCCTCATAAAACCCAAAATGTTAACTCCTTCAGCAGAACCAGTCCAGTCAGCAGCTTCTCCTGCCACCGCCCCTCACATCAGAACCCCTGAGCCTCATTTTAAAAGTTCTGGCTTGGCTGTGGTCCGGATAATTATCCCTGTGGATCATTTTAGACATGTTTTACACATGTTGTGTTTCCATAGAAACAGTAGGTTCGGTGCCGAGTGGAGCGAGACTGAGTGGAGTGGAGACGCACCGCCTAAATAGAGCCAGAGGAAATTGGACCCATGTTTCTCATTTACACCAAACTATTCAGTCTGACTTATAAATGTTAGACGTTCCCTCTGGGATCATATTTAACTGTGCTTATAAAATAAAACATGCTTTCTGGTCCTGATGCTGGTCAGCATCACTCACACGTTCTGCTCGAAGCTTCAACAAGGACATGATTGGCCGAAAGGACAGAACGCCTCTCCGTGGTCCGCTGGAGTCCCAGAACCTCAGCAGTTCTGTGACTGATACACGTCACTAACTTCTAATTTCTCATCTGCTCTAGATTTTCTTTGGATGTGTTGCTTTTTGAAAGCTTTCAGCCTACTTCATGCAGTCAGACAGGTTCTTTTTAAAGCTACAGGTCAGGATGTGGTGAGTGAAATTTAACCAGGCTTTTCAAAACAAAACTTGTTCATCACATTCAGTTTAACATGTTTACTTAGAGCCAAGTTGGGTTTTCCTCAGCAAAGAAAAAATCATTTAAAATACTTTTTGTTTCTACTCATGTAATCTTTGTCAAATATGAAATGCATTTATTGATCTAAAACTAATAAGTGTAACAAAAAGCAAACAGAACAAATCAGTTATGGAGTAAATAGTTTATCACAGCAATGACACCAAAAACCAACTGATTTGATCCCTGAGTACATACTTAATTAGACGATCAAGGTCCAAATTACATTTTAAAATTAGATTTAAACATTAATTTTAAATTTTAGCTGTGATGTTTCATAGAATATTAAGATGAAGGTGTTTTTGTTTCTGTTTTCTTGGTGAAACCAGCAGATTCTGCCGTAATAAGCCTTATTTAGGTCAATCAATTAACAGAAATGCAGAAACGAATCTATTACCACTTGCTAAATATTTACTGACGTCATAGTTATGAAATTAAGCCCTTGTCGTGATTTTGGGTCAGAACTTTTCACAGTTTAACCTGATTGATATAACTTAGCCTATAATACCAGACTTTAATTCGTCCAAATGTTTACTCCGTCCAACATTAGAAATGGGTTTAACTCATCCAGATGAACAGAACTTCGCTGAACATGTTGCTAACAGACTATGTCTGCCGCTGTTCTGTCTAAAACAGCTACACCTGCCCAGGTGTGCTCATGTACTGACGTCAGCATCCGATCATCGGGTCTCTGGTCCAGTTTAAACCGGCCTGACCTTTACAGGGATCCGCTCCGGTTCGGTTCGGTCAGCTACTCCGCCTCGGTCCCATTGATCCCGCTAGCTCAGGTTAGCTCCGAACTTTGGTCCAGTTGCTCCGCGGCTCCTCGGCGGGTAAACCACCTGTCCTCGACCCCCACAGCTTCTCTAAAGTCCTTCTGATCCGTCCAAAGTCCCAGAGACGCTTTGGGTTCTTTTATCAGTCAAAGGTTAATGGTTCTGTCCCAAACAAGCTGCCCCGCTTTCTACCGTCAGCTAAATGAACCAACTTCCGGCCCTGCCTCACCCTTCAGAATAAAAGCTTGTAATGACGTTTTTCAATGTTCTTCTCTGGACTCTGGCTGCTTATGGCGGGCCGTTTTAACATAGTTGCTCTCTTGAACTCTTTTTCAGTCCAGATCTTGTTCCGGAACATTCTGGTTTCTGTATGGTTCCCCTTTGCACGGAGAACCAACACAAGAAAGACAAACAACGATCATCTGACTGGTGGAAGCAGAGATCCGCGCGGAGCCGCTCCTCATGCACGTGGAAGTTTGGTGTCTGTGACGTCAGTTTTACGTTGAGAATCAGCTGATCCGCCCAGATTCAGAGGACTTCAATCTGTAACGGGAAGCGGGCAAACGGAAAGTAAGTAAACCTTCTTTTTCCCAGTTCTTCTGGAAGTTCTGGATGTAAGGTCCAAGCAGATAGGTCCACCTGAGTGGGGCGCATATTTCCCCTTGTGGCGCAGCATTTTCCCGCAGTGTGTGCGTCTTTGTCGCAGTTCCTGAGCTGCATGCAGTTTATTGTTGGTTTGAAACCAGCTGCTAGCTGGAGGTTAATGATGAAGGATTTTTGTATAATTACATGTTTCATTACAGACCAGCTGTAATGGTCCAGGGATGGATTGTTATAATTACACGTTTATTACTATTTTATTTCTTGAAGAGGTTTAATCTATAAAACTGTGGTGTGTGGATGAACCAGGTAGCTCACCACTACCTGGATGTCTGAATGAAACTTCACAGAACTATGTTTTCAATGGTGGATCATTTTAAGTGGAAAAGGTCTGTAGATTGTAAGCTGTGATGTGGTTGCTTGATGCCACGAAGCTGCAAAGATATTACTACATCTGTCCAGCAGGTAGAGCCCTTGTCCTCCTACATTATAAAGCCTTTTCATACAGAGTGGTATGAGGGAATTAAAATGCCAAAAATCAAGAGCTGACATTTACAAGTTAGGAGCAGGATTTCATATCTTTGCACTGAAAACTTCTTCTTTCTTTCAAATATTTTCTGTTCTCCCTCAAACCATGCTCAGATTTAAAGATTTTTGCACAGATATTTTCTCCTCCTGTATGGGGAAAGTGCTTCGCATAAGGTTAAAACCGGAAGTATGAAAAGTAAACAAAATAAAAAATTAACAAAAATTAAAGCTGCAAGCAGGCCTATGTAGCCTGGCATCGCCTACTCCACCTGCCGCTCAGTTCCGCGCGTCACCATTAGGCGGCAGTGTGAGCAGGCTTTCATACAATCTTCGGTCAAGCCGAGCTCTGTTCTGCTGAGAAGCATTCAAAATTTGACTGAAATCTGACCTTGCTAATGAAAGCTACTCGTTTGTTAGTGGGCGGGGCTAAAGTGATGTCATCAATTGACTGCATCAACATGTTCAGCATTGATCCACAATGATGCATACCAAATTTGAGGTGGATCCGAAGATGCATGCAGGAGATAGAGCACTTACTTGCTAGGGGGCGCCGGTGATCCAAATTCCAATGTAATCCAATAGAGCTGTTTGGGGGTTGACAAAGATCAACCACATTCAGTTTGAAATAAATGTGTAATTTAGAGCCAAAGTATGGCCATGGCGTGACATCAGAATTTGCTACGCCACCACGGCCACACCCTCTAGCCAAACCTCTTAGTACTGGAAACCAACTTAGACCATCCCTAAGGGGGGTTATCTGTCATTGGCGACAGTTTCGTGTTCATTAAGTGACTTGGGTCAATTATGGACCTTCCACATGAAGACTTTACACTTCCTGTTCTGAGGTTGCGGGGCTTCGACGATGTCAGGATTTGACCATTGAATATTGTTCGGGGATCAATTCCAGAACGTTTCGTGTCTCTGAGACTTTCCTTGTAAGAGTTATAAAAAGTTATATTTTCTTTGCGAGTTGTCAAACTTTGAGGCCTGGCTCCGCCCCCTCAGCATGCTCAAAAACTCACAATTTTGATAACTTTAGATCCTCCATCCCTTCTGAGCAAATTGACCAAATTTGAAGCTGATCAATCAAAATCTCTAGGAGGAGTTTGATCAAATTCGGAGGCTATAAATGTCAAAAATGGGATCAAAATTGAAACTTCAATCCAATATGGCAGACTTCCTGTTTGTTGTAGGATGTGGGTGCAAGAGAGTTTCACGTGGGTCTCGGCGATTTGTACAATTGTACCAAATTTCATAACTATATGATAAAGTATGGTCAATGTAGAGGCTGTTTTGAAAATTTTTGGGGGGGGGGGGGGGGGGGGGGTGTTGAATATGTTAAAGCCGCACAAAAGGCAATTCATTTATTGCCTGAATAATCATAATGAAAAACGGAGCGATTACAATAGGCCTTCGCAGCGCTTAGCTGCTCAGGTCTAATAAAGAAATAATGAGCCAAGCATGTAAAATCAAATGAAAGTAACTACAGAACCACGCAGTAAACAAAGGTTTGTTTCTGTTTTATGTGGGGAAAAATTCAGCAAAAATATTTCACTGTCACATTTCTATTATTTACAGCACTTTCTTCACATTTAGTGCATTTTCTTACATTTATTGGTAAATGCTAAATATAAATGTTAAATCCATATCTAAGATGTAGATTTATATTCTTACATCTAAATCTATTAAATCTACCATGTCTCAACGTGTGGCCACGCCCCCGGTGCACTGGAGGCGGTGCGCGGGGGGTGTGGCCACGAGTTAATACGTTGAAGGGGCGTGGTTAATTATAATATCTGCTGAAGATTTAACTCCAAGATACAAGATTAGTATTTAAGATATAGATTTAGATTCAAGATTTGGACCAATATTTGAATCTGCTGATTCTGCAGGTTTTCCCAGTATCAAAGCTTGTAGAAGTCTTTAATTTTTATCATAGGTTCTTTCAACTGTGAGTGATGGAATCTAAAACAAAAATCCATAAAAACCACATGGTGTGATTTTTAAGTGATTAATTTGCACTTTATTGAATGACATAAGTGGGTGTTTTATAGATAAAGTTGGTATGATTTGCCTGCATTAATCCTACTTTGAGGGATTTCCTGTGTGTTTTGCAGATTGAAACGGACTCGTCTGTTCTGTGGTTGTCAGAGAAAAAAGAACCCGCCTGTCTAAAACTGTCCAGTATTTCTGACAGAAATTTCTGCTCAGTGTTGGATTGGACCATGCAGACAGAAAGGAACAGGAGAGGATTTAAGCAGCATTTTGTTGAACGTCAGCACTTGAAGCTCTCAGATCTAAAAACAGAAGCTGAAAATGCAGGTTTGACAAACAAATACCTGAACAAAACAAACATCCCAGAATATCCTAAACCAGAGTTCCACACGAGTCTTCTGAAACATGAAACTACAGGATCAGCGTTAGGTGGGATCAGGAAGGATGGAGGCTTCAGGAATCCATACGGAGGACCCCTGATATGGTGGAGTCTGGCTGTGGGACCAGAAGAGTTGAAGGATGCAGAGGTGAGGCTCGTGGAGAAGACTTTCCCAGATCGGATGGAGGTAGAAGATCCTGAGCAGCAGAGCTTCCTGTGGAGGTTTGCCACCTCTCCAGCCTTCGTGGAAACATCCCGGCTGGGCACGTACCGCTTCACCTTCCCCCTGGAGGAGGTTCTGACAGCCTACAAAGACCAGGTAAGACCCCTCTACGGATCAAATTGAGGAATATCTGCCGGGGTCTCTGCAGGCCTCACGTCAGTAAAGGACTATATATCCCATATGATCCAGAAGCACTTTGGGATTCCCAAAAATAAGCTGTATGGTGTCACAAGGGAGATGGAGGATGGATGGATGGATGCAGCAGTTAAAGCTACAACACATCCTAATTAAACTTGTAGTTTTTCCCACTCTGTTCTCTTGTTCCATCTCCCATTACATGAAGCAATTTATGAATACCGATCGATAAAGATTTCCTGGAGTCATTTTTGATCCATTCTTCGTGCGCACAAGTGTCCATCTGTTCTAGAACGTCTATGGCCCTAAAGGCTCTAAATTGTCCAATTGTCTTTTCTTTAGTTTTGCCTGGGAGCCCAACCCATCATGCGGATGTACAGAACCGTGCTGTACTCACAGGAAGTAATGCATGTGGTTCTGGTCCATAGTCCGACCAGTGAAAAGGAGTACTCCCAGTACCCTTTTCTGAGTGACCGCCCAGATGCCGTGTGTGTTTACAGAGACGGTCATTTTATCTGGAGGCCAGAGGCCATGTGTGGAACTCATTGGTAAGAAAGAGACACATGCTCAAGGTTTTTCCTCATTAATCCACACCAGGGTTCCCCAGGTGAATATTTCTGACCTGTTTGGAGCTACCCCACAGTTTGTAAACTGGAATCTACATAACACACATTGTTCCTAGTAGCAGCTTGTGATGATTCGGTGTTGGACGTTCAAAGGTTTTATTGTTGTTTCTTCCTGTCAGGTACGAGCTGATCTACAGACATAAAACCAGGCAGCTGGAAGCCTGGAGTGCCTCCTCCCCTCCGTTTTATGTTTGGGATCATGTTGCTGTCGCCCTCCATGTTGGTCAGAACCAGGTAGTTTCACTGTTCATATCTACAGTTTGGGTTTGCACCTTCTGCAGTTCACACTGATTGGTGCTAGGTAATCTTTGCAAACCCAGCAAGAAGAACCCATGGTTTTTCCCAGGTTACCCTGTGGAGAACCTTCTTTTTATGTTTCGGGGGGCGGGTATGAAGCACCACTAGGGGGCTCCACTCAAACCCAGACTACGGGGTGTGACTTTTCACAGATATGTGTGTTGTTGACGCGTTTTCTGTCTTGTGATCAGTTCATTGTTGGAGTTGAGTAAATGAGGTGATAATAATAAAATAATAAAAAAGCCACCTGTGCACTTTGTGTATCCTGATTAAAAACTGAGGCTTGTTTCTGTTTTGATTTAGATCTGGACTTCATGTTTACTCTGTGTTCCAGTTACAGACGTCCAACTGGTTCTGGATGGATGGATGGATGGATGAGTGGATGGTTGGGTGGATGGATGGATAGATTGATACCAAAGCAGAGGTTTGACAAACTGACATCATTCCTTCTGCATCTTCTGCATGACAAGCTTTACTCCTTTTTCATTTTTCAGGTGTTGAAATTTAATGTTGATCAACTCAGAAACAACCTGAAGTTTTGCCAGCAGGATGCAGTGAACTATGGCCAAACCAGTGAAGACCCAGATGGTTCTGATGATGCTAAAATGGTGGTGAAGAGACTGTGGCCAGGCTGGAGTGGCCCTCTGGAGATGGAGAGCTCACTGAAGCAGCATTTTACAGGTAGGGCAGGTTTACCCTGGCCATCATCCATCTGAAACAGTTAAAGCGGTGAAGGATTTTTCTTTATTTAGATTAAATTGTGGCAGACCACTAGGGGGCTCCACTGAAACCCAGACTACAAGGTGTGACTTTTCACAGATATGTGTGTTGTTGACGCGTTTTCTGTGCTGTGATCAGTTCATTGTTGGAGTTGAGTAAACGAGGTGATCGTTTTCCTTACCCATCCAAAAAATAATAAAAAAGCACCTGTGCACTTTGTGTATCCTGATTAAAAACCGAGGCCTGTTTGTGTTTTGATTTAGATCTGGACTTCATGTTTACTCTGTGTTCCAGTTACAGGCGTCCAACTGGTTCTAGTTGGGTGGCCTGGAGTTGACAAGAGCTTCAGTGGGAACACCATATTAGGAAGAAATGCCTTCAGGACCAGCGGTGGTGCAGCCAGTCCACCCTCAGGTAACCTACATTAACAAACAGACTGAAGCATCCAATCTAAAACATCACCTAAGAGAAACCAGTCAGTTTCTGCAAAGGAAAAAACACTTTAATATAATCTTTTCTGCAATAACTCTGACAACTTCACAAAATCTAAATCCATTTAAAATGAGTTTTCTTCCACTGATCCGTCCACATTTCCTTGCATGGTTGCGGGATTTTACCTTAGTACCTTCTTGCTGCAAGGGAATAGTGCTACCAACTGCCCACTGTGCAGCCCAACAGTAGAAAAATTAGACTTTATTCAGTTTAATAATATTAAAACTACAGAGTCTGGTTTAACACATATGGTTCGGCCATCTTTAGTACTGAAAAGGTTACATGTGTCAGCAGATAATGACATAATAAAAGAAATTAAAGCGGGGCTTCCGGTTTGCTGATGAGCCGATCCTGGTTGAATAGGTTTAAAACCCGAAGAAAACCCTTATAACTACAAATTGGTTGTGAAAAATACTCAAAATGGATAAAACACTTAACGCCAAGGTAAAGGAAAGGAAGGCAAGATCTTAAATACAAGGAAAGATCCAGACTGAGAACACTGCTAAAGAAGAGCAAGCTAGCAAAGACAAGCAGCCTAGCTGGGTGAAAGGAGATTAATAAAAAGTTGTGTCCATGTGATGTCCATGACATTATAAAGGCATCGTTGGAACAACAAAGAAAGCTTCAGGAGAAATTGACTGATTTAGAAGGATGGATGAGAAGGAATAATGTTCGTATCTGGTGGCTTAAAGAGGGAATAGAGGGAGACTATGTGCAGAAATATGTGGATAAACTCATCCACGCTGAGCTGGGTGTGGCGGAGGATGTTGATCTGGAGATACATAGAGCTTTAGCACAGAAACCACCACCAAACAAGCCCCCAAGAGCGATCACTCAACTTTTTGAAGTTCGAGATCAAAGAGAGAATCATCAGAACGGTTGGAAAATGGAGATGAAAGTAGAATAACAGAGAGTGACGTTTGATCAGGATTATGCAAATGAAGTGGCGGCCTCAAAAACATCCTTAAAGAGAAGGGGATCCAGTTCCAGTCTCCCATGGACACACTGAGTGTTCACTGGCCAGAAGAAATCCAGGTTTACTACAGCGCGTAGGATGCAGCGAGAGCGATGTGGCAGAGAGGATGGTAGATACCAGACATGGGGGACGAGGGGCCGACACTGATTGAGAAGCTTGAGAGAAGTTTGATGCATATATGAATTAAGGGTTGTGGACTACAGAGACTGGAGAAGGTTTCGACCAGGAGTCCCGGAGGACTATTAAAATGCTAGACACTTTTAGCGAGCTTTGGAGAGCCACCTATAAGGGAGATCTCTGCCACTAGGAGGGGGGGAGGCTCTCATTAGGAGAAGCTTCACCCCCCCACCCACCAGCAGGGGAGAGGGGGGCTGTTGTGAGTCCTTCAAATGCCTTGGGAGTCGTCACACTTATTAATATATACAGATCCTTCTCAAAATATTAGCATATTGTGATAAAGTTCATTATTTTCCATAATGTCATGATGAAAATTTAACATTCATATATTTTAGATTCATTGCACACTAACTGAAATATTTCAGGTCTTTTATTGTCTTAATACGGATGATTGTGGCATACAGCTCATGAAAACCCAAAATTCCTATCTCACAAAATTAGCATATTTCATCCGACCAATAAAAGAAAAGTGTTTTTAATACAAAAAACATCAACCTTCAAATAATCATGTACAGTTATGCACTCAATACTTGGTCGGGAATCCTTTGGCAGAAATGACTGCTTCAATGCGGCGTGGCATGGAGGCAATCAGCCTGTGGCACTGCTGAGGTCTTATGGAGGCCCAGGATGCTTCGATAGCGGCCTTTAGCTCATCCAGAGTGTTGGGTCTTGAGTCTCTCAACGTTCTCTTCACAATATCCCACAGATTCTCTATGGGGTTCAGGTCAGGAGAGTTGGCAGGCCAATTGAGCACAGTGATACCATGGTCAGTAAACCATTTACCAGTGGTTTTGGCACTGTGAGCAGGTGCCAGGTCGTGCTGAAAAATGAAATCTTCATCTCCATAAAGCTTTTCAGCAGATGGAAGCATGAAGTGCTCCAAAATCTCCTGATAGCTAGCTGCATTGACCCTGCCCTTGATAAAACACAGTGGACCAACACCAGCAGCTGACACGGCACCCCAGACCATCACTGACTGTGGGTACTTGACACTGGACTTCTGGCATTTTGGCATTTCCTTCTCCCCAGTCTTCCTCCAGACTCTGGCACCTTGATTTCCGAATGACATGCAGAATTTGCTTTCATCCGAAAAAAGTACTTTGGACCTCTGAGCAACAGTCCAGTGCTGCTTCTCTGTAGCCCAGGTCAGGCGCTTCTGCCGCTGTTTCTGGTTCAAAAGTGGCTTGACCTGGGGAATGCGGCACCTGTAGCCCATTTCCTGCACACGCCTGTACACGGTACACATGGATGTTTCTACTCCAGACTCAGTCCACTGCTTCCGCAGGTCCCCCAAGGTCTGGAATCGGCCCTTCTCCACAATCTTCCTCAGGGTCCGGTCACCTCTTCTCATTGTGCAGCGTTTTCTGCCACACTTTTTCCTTCCCACAGACTTCCCACTGAGGTGCCTTGATACAGCACTCTGGGAACAGCCTATTCGTTCAGAAATGTCTTTCTGTGTCTTACCCTCTTGCTTGAGGGTGTCAATAGTGGCCTTCTGGACAGCAGTCAGGTCGGCAGTCTTATCCATGATTGGGGTTTTGAGTGATGAACCAGGCTGGGAGTTTTAAAGGCCTCAGGAATCTTTTGCAGGTGTTTAGAGTTAACTCGTTGATTCAGATGATTAGGTTCATAGCTCGTTTAGAGACCCTTTTAATGATATGCTAATTTTGTGAGATAGGAATTTTGGGTTTTCATGAGCTGTATGCCAAAATCATTCGTATTAAGACAATAAAAGACCTGAAATATTTCAGTTAGTGTGCAATGAATCTAAAATATATGAATGTTAAATTTTCATCATGACATTATGGAAAATAATTAACTTTATCACAATATGCTAATATTTTGAGAAGGACCTGTATGCATCACCAGACAGTGAAAAACTCTGTTTGATATTATAACGATGGAAATGGAGGGAATCTTGACTTGCGGAGGGGACTTTAATGTAGGATTTAATTATGATTTGGATACAAGCAAAAGGTAGACGAAGAATCATATCACAAAATTTATAAATTTCAAACTAAAGGAACTAGGAGTCATAGATATAAGTCGGGAAATAAATAGAGAAGATAGAGACTATACACATTTCTCACACTCCACTCAACATATTCCAGGAATGATTATTTCTTGGTGACAAAAGGAGATAAACACAGGGTAGAGGAATGTAAGACAGGTGTAACAGACTTGTCAGACCATAGTGCAGTTTATTTGACAATCAATCTAAATAATAGGAAAAAGAATACAATCTGGAGACTAAATGTGGGGATACTGAATAATAAAAAAGTAGTGGAAGAAATAAAGAGATATAATCAGAAAAATAAACTGCAACAATAGCATAAATTAAATGGACAATTAAAGGAATTAGAAAGACAACATCATAATATGAACGACACAGACACATTTAAAACGATTAAGGAAATCAGAAGGAAGATTGATTTGGTTTTAATAACTGAAACTGTAAAAAAAATAGATTTGTGAAGCAGACTACAAAGAGGGACCCAAAACAAGCAGATTATTGGCCAAACGGATTAGGAGACAACAAACATTAAACACTATCTATAAAATTAGAAATCCCACAAACAACAAGTTATTAAGTGAACCAGAGGACAACTACAGGACACGATAGACACAGCCAGAGGCAGCTGATGTATAAAAGCTTTTCTCCAACATCTGGATCTGCCATCAATAGATGAACGTCAGAACAGTTAAACCGGAATCAGAATCAGAAAAGCTTTATTGCCAAGTACGTTTTTGGACATACAAGGAATTTGTTTTGGCGTAGTCGGTGCAATACAATACAAATTAAAAAGTATAAACATATCTACACTATAATATAAATATATGTGCACAGTTTTAAGTGAGTGAGAGTAAATATAGAGCAGTATAAGATGCAAGAGCAATACAACAGTGCAGATGATCATTGTGCAAGTAAAGCAGGAGTCCAAGCTGAGCGTTAATGTAACACATAGAGTTACAGGTTACAGGTGTCCTGTCAGCAAAAACAGGGGGGGTGTGGGGGAAAGGGAGAGTGTCAGGGTGGTTTCTGGGCTTTGTTAACCAGGCTGGTGGCAGATGGGAAAAAACTGTTCTTGTGGCGTGAGGTTTTGGTCCGGATGGACCACAGCCTCCTGCCAGAGGGGAGAGTCTCAAAGAGTCTGTGACCGGGGTGGGAGGGATCAGCCAGAATCTTCCCTGCCCGCTTCAGGGTCCTGGAGGTGTACAGTTCCTGGAGCGACAGTAGACTGCAGCCAATCACCTTCTCAGCAGACCGAATGACACGCTGCAGCCTGCCCTTATCCTTGGCTGTAGCAGCGGCGTACCAGATGGTGATGGAGGAGGTGAGGATGGACTCAATGATGGCTGTGTAGAAGTGCACCATCATAGTCTTTGGCAGGTTGAATTTCTTCAGCTGCCGCAGGAAGAACATCCTCTGCTGGGCTTTCTTGATGAGGGAGCTGATGTTTGGCTCCCACTTGAGATCCTGGGAGATGATGGTTCCCAGGAAGCGGAAAGATTCCACAGTGTCAATTGTGGAGTCACAGAGGGTGATGGGGGCAGGTGGGGCTGGGTTCTGCCTGAAGTTCACAACCATCTCCACTGTCTTTAGAGCGTTGAGCTCAAGGTTGTTCTGGCTGCACCAGTCCAACAGATGGTCCACCTCCCATCTGTACGCGGACTCATCACCATCAGAGATGAGTCCGATCAGGGTGGTGTCGTCCGCAAACTTCAGAAGCTTGACAGACTGGTGACTGGAGGTGCAGCTGTTGGTGTACAGGGAGAAGAGCAAAGAAGAGAGAACACAGCCTTGGGGGGAACCGGTGCTGATGGTCAGGGAGTCAGAGACGTTCTTCCCCAGCCTCACGCGCTGCTTCCTGTCAGACAGGAAGTCAGTGATCCACCTGCAGGTGGAGTCGGGCACACTCAGCTGGGAGAGCTTCTCCTGTAGCAGAACTGGGACGATGGTGTTGAAGGCAGAGCTGAAATCCACAAACAGGATCCTGGCATAGCTTCCTGTGGAGTCCAGGTGCCGGAGGATGAAGTGAAGGGCTAGGTTGACTGCATCATCTACAGACCTGTTGGCTCTGTAGGCAAACTGCAGGGGGTCCAGGAGGGGGTCGGTGATGTCTTTTAGGTGTGAGAGCACAAGGCGCTCAAAGGACTTCATCACCACAGAGGTCAGGGCGACGGGTCTGAAGTCATTAAGCCCTGTGGTCCTTGGCTTCTTGGGAACAGGGACGATGGTGGAGGACTTGAAGCAGGCTGGCACATGACATGTCTCCAGTGAGGTGTTAAAAATGTCTGTGAAGACTGGAGACAGCTGATCAGCGCAGTGCTTCAGGCTGGCTGGTGAGACAGAATCCGGACCAGCAGCTTTCCGGGGGTTCTGTCTCCTGAAGAGTTTGTTGACGTCCCTCTCCTGGAGGGAAAGAGCCGTCCTCGGCGTGGGTAGGGGGCTGGTGGGGGGGAACTTCAGGGTGGGGGTTGGAGGCGCCAAGGCCCCTCTTGAGGTTGGAGAGGTGGGGGTGGTGGATTGTGGCTGCAGCTGTTGGGGGGCGTCGTGGGAGATGGTTGCAGGACTGTCCCTTTGTCTTTCAAAGCGGCAGTAGAACTCGTTCAGGTCGTTGGCGAGGCGTCGGTCGTTGATGGAGTGGGGGGCTTTTGGCTTGTAGTTGGTGATTTGCTTGAGCCCTTTCCAGACAGACGCAGAGTCGTTGGCTGAGAACTGGTTTTGGAGCTTCTCAGAGTACAGTCGTTTGGCCTCTTTCACTGCCTTGCCAAACTTGTACTTGGCCTCTCTGTATATGTCTTTGTCCCCACTCCTGAAGGCCTTTTCCTTATCCAGTCTTAACCTTCTGAGTTTAGCTGTGAACCAGGGTTTGTCGTTGTTGTAACTCACCCTGGTGCATGATGGTACACAGCTGTCCTCACAGAAGCTGATGTAGGAAGTCACAGCCTCTGTGTACTCGTCCAGACTGTTGGTAGTAGTCCTGAACACATCCCAGTCTGTACAGCCTAAACACGCCTGGAGATTCTCCACAGCCTCACTGCTCCACTTCCTTGTCGTCCTCACAACAGGTTTGCAGAGCTTTAGTTTCTGCCTGTATGCAGGAATCAGGTGGACCATGATGTGGTCGGATTGGCCCAGTGCAGCAGGTGGGACGGCGTGATAAGCGTCTCTGATGGTGGTGTAACAGTGATCCAGAATGTTGTCCTCTCTGGTCGGACATTTTATAAACTGTCTGTATTTGGGGAGTTCGTGGGTGAGATTACCTTTGTTAAAGTCACCAACGACGATTACTAAGGAGTCCAGGTTGGTCCGCTCCACACTCAGTATCTGGTCGGCGAGCATGCGCTGTGCGACCTGCACGTTAGCTTGCGGCAGGATGTAAACACCGACCAGGATGAACGAAGCGAACTCACGGGGGGAATAGAAAGGCTTACAGTTTAAGATGAAGGATTCCAGGTCTGGAGAACAGTGCTGCTGAATCACTGTCACATCGTTGCACCAACCACTGTTGAGGTAGAAACAGATTCCTCCACCTTTCGCTTTGCCGGAGAGTTCCGTGTCTCTGTCCGCTCTGTAGAGCTGGAATCCTGCCAGCTGCAGCACAGAGTCCGGTATTAATCCACACAGCCACGTCTCCGTGAAGCACAAAACTGCCGATGAATAAAAGTCCCTGTTTTTCCCCAACAACAGTTGTAGTTCCTCCATTTTGTTGG
The DNA here is from genome assembly GCF_021462225.1 of Girardinichthys multiradiatus. NCBI lineage: Eukaryota > Metazoa > Chordata > Actinopteri > Cyprinodontiformes > Goodeidae > Girardinichthys > Girardinichthys multiradiatus. The sequence goes on from NC_061804.1 coordinate 1,657,501, forward strand.
GAAGTGAGCGCACGTTAGAGAGAAATATACCAGGTAACGGTGTTCGTAGTCCACGCTGGCGAAGACGTACCAGAACCCCAGCCCGTTTCCCTCTCTTCCGGCGTTTCACCGCGTGAACAAAGGTGAGCGGAACCTTTAACCAGAATGTCCAAATATTCCAGAGCAGTAGGTAGAAAAGTTGGAAATAACTCATCTGGTGTAGTAGCCCTGATGTTCATGAGTTCTTCTCTGGTGAGAGAGCTCCGGGTACCATCACAGAAGACCGTTTTAAAGCAAAAAACTAAACAAAACAATGCGAACCAACACGCCGAGGCGACCATCTCAGTCACTACAGAGAAAGAGACGAGGGATGCAATTAGTAGAACAAAATGTAATAAAACTCCAGGTTGTGATGGGGTCCCATCTGACTTTTATAAGATATTCAAAGAAGCGCTAAGCCCAGTAATGTTTTTAATTATACCATGAAGGAGGGGAAAATTCCACCATCCTGGAAAGAAACAATAATCTACATAATACCAAAAGCAGGTAAGGATAAGGAACTATGGAGTAGCTCCTGCCCAATATCAATACTTAATGTTGACTATAAAATATATACGTCAATAATCTCCAAAAGATTTGAGACATTTATGCCTGAAATTATTGATGAGGACCAAACAGGCTTTATAAGAGGATGGCAGGCACAAGATAACATGAGGAAATCTATACATATAGGCGAGGAGGCCTAAAAGAGAAAAGAAAGTTTGCTACTTGTGAGTATTGGTGCAGAAAAGGCGTTTGACAGTGTGAGATGTAGTTTTATAATGTTTTAAAAAAGTTTAGTTTTAATGAGAATTCTATCAAATGTAATAAATCATTGTATCACGAGCCCACAACAAGAGTCAAGTTGAATGGAAATCTGACCAAATGAAAGAAGCTAGAGAGATCAGCAAGACAGGGCTGCTGTCTACCTCCAACACTTGGACATCTTTATTGAACCCCTGACCCAAGCAATCAGGCAGAATCAGAACACAGAGGGAGTGGAAGTAGGTGGTTCACAACACAAATTAGGTCTATTTGCAGATGATTTCATAGCAAACATAGGAAAACACGATGTGAGTTTTCCTAGGCTGATGGACCTACTGGAGGAATATGGAGAATATTCTGGGTACAGACTAAACGTGATGAAGACACAGATTCTGGCTCTAAACTACACTCCAACAATTAAAGTCAGAGATAAATATAGACTTAAGTGGGATACAGGCAAAATTAAATATCTGGGAGTAAATATTACAGAAGGAAAAGACAAATTATACAAGGCAAATTCCAAGCATTAAAAGAGACTTAGGAAGATGGGCAATGCAGACTCTAGACTTTAGCTCAAGAATTGAAATAACCAAACTGAATATATTGCTGAGATTACTGTATCTCTACCAATCCTTACCCAGACTTATACCGCCAAATCCATTCATAGAATGGGATAAAGGGTTTTTGAGATTTATTTGGGGAGAGAAGCAGCCTAGGATCAGATTTGTAACATTACAATTACCCGAAGATAAAGGTGGTATGATCATCCCAAACTTAAAGGATTATTATTATGCAGCAAAGATGAGGCCCATAGTTTGTTGGTGTGACCAGAATGATGCAGCCAAATGGAAACCTATTGAAATGAAGAATGGGAACTATCAAATTCAAAAATTATTAGGGGATAAAGAATGATATAAAATAGAGTATAACCAGTTAGACCCCATAACTAAATTCACACTAAAAATTTAGAACATGATATTAAAGAGGCACAGATTAGAAAAAGAAACAAAGATCCTGAAATTGTTAAAATATGATACTAGAGTCCAGGCAGGAAGGGATGATTTCGGTTTTAGGAGATGGGATAGGGAAGATATCACGGCAATAAACACAATATTAGATAAGGGGGAGATTAAAACAGACTAACTGTGGAGTAAAATGGGGTATTCAATTTAATAACTGATGCGTATAAAGGAAAGATGGGATGGGTGATTTCAGCACTGCACCAAGCTCGTTTGAAGAGAACGGGGAACTCGACTTTCTATATAGAAGAACAATGGCAACGAGAACTTGAAAATGAAATGACAGAGGAAGATTGGTATTATATTTGCAGGGTGCAGCATACTACCACCGGGTCAAGAACGTGGCCAGAATTCAATTGGAAAAACATAATTAGATTATGTCAAAGACAAATCTAATTATTTAGATGTATTAAAATATTGCACAAAGGTAAGAACGGTGACATAAATATTAGAAAATTCCAAAGCAAAACGGTTTATTTTTAAGATTAAATATGATTATGAGAAATTCATATCTAAAAAATCTAATTATGTTTTTTAGATGTTTAATTAGATTATGTCAAAGACAAAAGGGAGGTTTGAACCAGAGCAGAACCAAGGCTGGAGGTTATGTGGACAGAGGAATATAGAATATTGGTAATAGAGTCTAGAGGTCCTAGACTATGAGATACCCAAGACAGACGTGGTTTTATATCTGGGAATCTGATGGAGGAAAACACACGGAGCCCAGATAGATACTTAATTAAGGCGCTGCTAGCAGCCAGCAAAAAACTATAACAAGGAAGTGGCTCAGAGCTGATCCTCCTACAGAGGAGCAATGGCTGAAGACAGTGAAGGAAATATTCGACATGGACAAATTCACATTTGTACTCAGGATACAGGATGGAAAGTCTGAAGCAAAATGGGACAAATGGATTGAATATAAAAAGGGGGGATTGACACCACAGATTAGCTGATGGGAGAATTAGTCTGAGATCTTGGTGATATCCCATTCATCTCTAATGGAAGGACCCCCATGTCACTACGTCGACTTGCATTTTATGTTTTGTTTTAAATGCGTTTGTTTTTCTCTATGTTTTACTCATATAATACTGTTTCTTGTTTTCTTGTAAAAACTTTTTCCTTAATAAAATTTAAGTGTCAAAAAAAAAAAAGAAATTAGTGCTGCTGCAGGTGTTCTGCATCATCACCCCAACGCCTCCGGCAAGCCCACCACTCGATTCCCCACATCGACACTAGGTGGTCCTGTAAGCGAGTTCCAGATTACTTTCAGTTTGGCTACAGTGAGGAGGCTTCAAAATTCATCCAGAGCCCGACCTTCCTGATGGAAGCTGTAGTCCTCCTGTTTGCTGTTGAAGGATTAATGAATCCCCACTATAGTATTTTGAAAATGTCTTTTGAAATTATTAGAATTAACAACTTCTACAGACTGTCATGGAGGGTCATTCACAAGTTTGACACATCCAATAAATTTCATTCAACTTCACGATTGTGTCCCACTTGTTGTTGATTCTTCACAAAAAATTAGAATTTTATATCTTTATGTTTGAAGCCTGAAATGTGGCAAGAGGTTGAAAAGTTCAAGGGGGCTGAATACTTTCACAAGGCGCTGTATTTATTATTTACTGAACAGCAAACTGTGCACACATATGGAATAAATTCACAACTTCTTAAAATATAAGAATTTATTTACAGAAACAATTCAACTCCAATTTAAACATACAGGTCCTTCTCAAAATATTAGCATATTGTGATAAAGTTCATTATTTTCCATAATATCATGATGGAAATTTAACATTCATATATTTTAGATTCATTGCACACTAACTGAAATATTTCAGGTCTTTTATTGTCTTAACACGGATGATTTTGGCATACAGCTCATGAAAACCCAAAATTCCTATCTCACAAAATTAGCATATCATTAAAAGGGTCTCTAAACGAGCTATGAACCTAATCATCTGAATCAACGAGTTAACTCTAAACACCTGCAAAAGATTCCTGAGGCCTTTAAAACTCCCAGCCTGGTTCATCACTCAAAACCCCAATCATGGGTAAGACTGCCGACCTGACTGCTGTCCAGAAGGCCACTATTGACACCCTCAAGCAAGAGGGTAAGACACTGAAAGACATTTCTGAACGAATAGGCTGTTCCCAGAGTGCTGTATCAAGGCACCTCAGTGGGAAGTCTGTGGGAAGGAAAAAGTGTGGCAGAAAACGCTGCACAACGAGAAGAGGTGACCGGACCCTGAGGAAGATTGTGGAGAAGGGCCGATTCCAGACCTTGGGGGACCTGCGGAAGCAGTGGACTGAGTCTGGAGTAGAAACATCCAGAGCCACCGTGCACAGGCGTGTACAGGAAATGGGCTACAGGTGCCGCATTCCCCAGGTCAAGCCACTTTTGAACCAGAAAAAGCGGCAGAAGCGCCTGACCTGGACTACAGAGAAGCAGCACTGGACTGTTGCTCAGTGGTCCAAAGTACTTTTTTCGGATGAAAGCAAATTCTGCATGTCATTCGGAAATCAAGGTGCCAGAGTCTGGAGGAAGACTGGGGAGAAGGAAATGCCAAAATGCCAGAAGTCCAGTGTCAAGTACCCACAGTCAGTGATGGTCTGGGGTGCCGTGTCAGCTGCTGGTGTTGGTCCACTGTGTTTTATCAAGGGCAGGGTCAATGCAGCTAGCTATCAGGAGATTTTGGAGCACTTCATGCTTCCATCTGCTGAAAAGCTTTATGGAGATGAAGATTTCATTTTTCAGCACGACCTGGCACCTGCTCACAGTGCCAAAACCACTGGTAAATGGTTTACTGACCATGGTATCACTGTGCTCAATTGGCCTGCCAACTCTCCTGACCTGAACCTCATAGAGAATCTGTGGGATATTGTGAAGAGAACGTTGAGAGACTCAAGACCCAACACTCTGGATGAGCTAAAGGCCGCTATCGAAACATCCTGGGCCTCCATAAGACCTCAGCAGTGCCACAGGCTGATTGCCTCCATGCCACGCCGCATTGAAGCAGTCATTTCTGCAAAAGGATTCCCGACCAAGTATTGAGTGCATAACTGTACATGATTATTTGAAGGTTGACGTTTTTTGTATTAAAAACACTTTTCTTTTATTGGTTGGATGAAATATGCTAATTTTGTGAGATAGGAATTTTGGGTTTTCATGAGCTGTATGCCAAAATCATCCGTATTAAGACAATAAAAGACCTGAAATATTTCAGTTAGTGTGCAATGAATCTAAAATATATTAATGTTAAATTTTCATCATGACATTATGGAAAATAATTAACTTTATCACAATATGCTAATATTTTGAGAAGGACCTGTATGTCAACCAACAAACTCTTTACTAGGTTAGAAACAATTCAACTACAACAACCAAGCAAAATGAACGAGTAAAGAAAAACTTGGGACGAACTATGAAGGAACAAGAAAACCAATAAAAACCATAACCAATAAAATGATGCAATATTACCATTCAGTGTTATCTATGTTTGAGAACCAAGGTTTATCTTGAGGAATTTGGATTGAGAACAAATCAGGTTTGGAACAAAAGCAAATCTATAGATAAAACATAATTTTAAGGTTCCGATACCTTCTTCTTTATCCAAAGAAATGTGAGCAGTATTTATGACCACTACTTCCTTTTGTTGCTTTCCAGAGTTTTGTTTCAGAACTATCCTTAGCAGGGTTGTGTAGGTTAAGTCTTATTAATATCATAGGATCCTTTCCTGCAACATTTACTCCCATTACTACATAAAACCCATGTTTAATATCACTTAGCCTCATATTTGCTGGCATTATACAGATTGTTATAGAGAGCAGTTATAGTTAACAACAAATGGTTTCTATCCTGGAAGTTCCTGAAACCAGTTGGCCTCTAGTGAAGCTCATTTTCTCTTTTAACATTTTTTCATATCTATCTCGAGTGTTGGTATATCCCCCTGGGGCAGTATTCCACGAATAAGGGAGGGATAACTATAATTATGCCAATTATGCAAAGACAGGTCAGAGCATGCCAGGGGAAAGGCCCCATATGGGCCATTTCACAAGTTTTAACTTAACTAAAAGAATTGTCTAAAAACTGAATCGCTTAACTTATAATATTTCTATCAGTTATGATTTTATTTGAATTTATTTATTTTTATTCCTCCCTTTCACTCACTTTTTCTCCTATGTCCCTCAGGTGCTTTCTGACTTCTCTGAGGTTTCTTTCAGTAGGTGGTTCCCCTTTTCTCCACTGTGATTTGTTCCAGGGTTTACTGACCTTTTGTTGTTCTTCATCCAACCACACTTTCAGACTGTAAGTGGTTGAACTTACCACTTTAAAGGGTCCAATCCACCTTGGCTCGTTCCAGGTTCTGTGGAACACTTTTCTGTACACCCACTCTCCTTCAGCAATCTGCTCCGGCTCTGGTCCTGCTGGATCTACGGTTAGTACTTCCTGTACGTTGTGAGACAGAAATTTTACAGCAGACAGCAATTTCTTTAAATAATCATCAAATTCCTCCCTTTGCGAGCCCAGTCTGGACTCGCAACCACTGCTCAGCCGAGCAGTTAGAGGACAGGGCATTTTCCTTGCTGTCAGTAGCTCTTGTGGGGTCAACCCCATTTGTTCATGTGGTGAAGAGCTGAGGGTAAACATCACCAGGGGAAGTGCATCCAGCCAGTTCAGATTTGTGTCAGCACATACTTTTGCAAGCTGCTGTTTGATAGTTGAGTTAAATCTTTCCACCGAACCCTGAGATGCGGGGTGGTACGCAGAACCACATTTGTGCTGTTTCAGTGTCAGTAAGTAGGAGGATTTGCTGCTCTGACTTTTGAAGGGCCACTGTTGCAGGGCAGGACTGTTTACTGCACACATCTACCTGTTCTTCCCTTCCTTCCTCAGTATCACTCCAAACGTCTGATGATGCTGCACCACTCCTACCATGTGTTCCTTTTAGGAATGCAGTTTAACTACTACATTTAACTGTGCATGCAAGGGTTCTATCATACGAGACATCTGCTCAACTTGCTGATCCTTTTCCTGTCTTTATTTTTTCAACTTCAGTATCTTCTACTACACCTTCAATTCTAACGTTTCCTGTTAAGACAGGAAACTGTTGTTCATTTTCTTTTAACATTTTTGCATTTTCAACTTTATGGGGTTTCATTAGTGCCAAAAATATGTTTGTGTCTATGTAAGCTGTATATGTTAGTTGCTTATGTTAGTCCCAGCCCCCCCGCCAATTTTGATACTTTTATTTAGTAAAGCTACTTTAGATATTTATGGGACTTTTATTTTTTAACCACATTGTGTCTAGCAATCTTAAATGAAAATCCATGTTCTACATCAGAGATCTTCATCATGGAGGTGACACCATATCCACCATATCTGTACTTCTGCAACCCCACACTGGAATAAAATAAAAACAGTTGTGGAAAGTCACTATAGGCTTCATTTGTAAGAATATGTTCCTTAAAATAATTAAATAAATCCACCATAAAAACTGCTCACAAATTGCAAACATTTTGCAACCATTACTGACAATTATGAAATTAACTCTTTTTCTATTTTATCTGAAAATTGTTATTGTGAGTGTTAATTGTCGGGGGTTGGGACTAACATAAGCACCCAACATGTACACTGCTCCAAAAAATAAAGGGAACACTCATATAACATCCTAGATCTGAATGAATGAAATATTCTCATTGAATACTTTGTTCTGTACAAAGTTGAATCTGCTGACAACAAAATCACACAAAAATCATCAATGGAAATCAAATTTATTAACCAATGGAGGCCTGGATTTAGAGTCACACACAAAATTAAAGTGGAAAAACACACTACAGGCTGATCCAACTTTGATGTAATGTCCTTAAAACAAGTTAAAATGAGGCTCAGTATTGTGTGTGGCCTCCACGTGTCTGTATGACCTCCCTACAACGCCTGGAGATGCTCCTGATGAGACGGTGGATGGTCTCCTGAGGGATCTCCTCCCAGACCTGGACTAAAGCATCCACCAACTCCTGGACAGTCTGTGGTGCAACGTGACGTTGGTGGATGGAGCGAGACATGATGTCCCAGATGTGCTCAATCGGATTCAGGTCTGGGGAACGGGCGGGCCAGTCCATAGCTTCAATGTCTTCATCTTGCAGGAACTGCTGACACACTCCAGCCACATGAGGTCTAGCATTGTCCTGCATTAGGAGGAACCCAGGGCCAACCGCACCAGCATATGGTCTCACAAGGGGTCTGAGGATCTCATCTCGGTACCTAATGGCAGTCAGGCTACCTCTGGTGAGCTCATGGAGAAAGAAATGCCACCCCACACCATTACTGACCCACTGCCAAACCGGTCATGCTGAAGGATGTTGCAGGCAGCAGATCTCTCTCCATGGTGTCTCCAGACTCTGTCACGTCTGTCACATGTGCTCAGTGTGAACCTGCTTTCATTTGTGAAGACCACAGGGCACCAGTGGTGAATTTGCCAATCCTGGTGTTCTCTGGCAAATGCCAAGCGTCCTGCACGGTGTTGGGCTGTGAGCACAACCCCCATTTGTGGACGTCGGGCCCTCATACCATCCTCATGAAGTCGGTTTCTAACCGTTTGTGCAGACACATGCACATTTGTGGCCTGCTGGAAGTCATTTTGCAGGGCTCTGGCAGTGCTCCTCCTGTTCCTCCTTGCATAAAGGTGGAGGTAGCGGTCCTGCTGCTGGGTTGTTGCCCTCCTACGGCCTCCTCCACGTCTCCTGGTGTACTGGCCTGTCTCCTGGTAGCACCTCCAGGTTCTGGACACTACGCTGACAGACACAGCAAACCTTCTTGCCACAGCTCGTATTGATGTGCCATCCTGGATGAGCTGCACTACCTGAACCACTTGTGTGGGTTGTAGAGTCCGTCTCATGCTACCACGAGTGTGAAAGCACCACCAACATTCAAAAGTGACCAAAACATCAGCCAGAAAGCATCGGTACTGAGAAGTGGTCTGTGGTCCCCACCTGTAGAAACACTCCTTTATTGAGTGTCTTGCTAATCACCAAAGATTTCATCCTGTTGTCTTTTTCATTTGAACAACAAGATGTGAAACTGATTGTCAATCAGTGTTGCTTCCTAAGTGGACAGTTTGATTTCACAGAAGTTTGATTTACTTGGAGTTATATTGTGTTGTTTAAGTGTTCCTTTTATTTTTTTCAGCAGTGTACATCTAACATAGACACACAGACATATTTTTGACACTAATGGAACCCCATACACATATGATGGAGGAATGCTAAGGGGGAGAGCTGTTGTCTCCATGTCTTTGTAGAACAGGAAGCTGCGAATCACAAAAAGATGCAGATTTGACAGCAGCCTGAAACTGGGGGCTTGTGCCCACTTTTCTTTTCTGGGCAGGGGTTTGCTTAAAACAGTTTTTGAAATGGAGGCATGTCAACTTATACTGGTCATTTTGTTTCAATTCCTGCTTCCTGTTTTTTATTTAGACAAGTTCCCTGAAACAGCTTTTATTGCCCGTGCTGCACTAATTCTTTGCCGTAACATGTTTAAATAAACCTGTCTCTGAATAGAGGAGGGGGGAGGCCCCTCCAAATCACCAAATACTCTTTCAGCATGCATGTCTTCACACCAGCTTTAAAAGAATCCAAATGGAGTTTAAACGAAAATTCAATATGGAAGACTCACCACTCACTCCACTCTGGCTGCTCCAATCAACGGCAGGTCTGTACTTCTCCTCAGCCAATCATCTCCCAGGGCATCACTTTTAAAAACCTTCTGCATTGAAGACACCGCTCTTCTGCTGAGCTTCGACCCTCCTCCACCCCTTCTCCACCATGGCTCCCAACTCCTTCCAAATATACCAAGGCCTACGCCACCACCAGGATCGGGACGTATCTAATCGTAATCCTAAGATGTTTATTCAAACCCACCTCATCCTCAGCGTTTACGTCTTCCTCCGAGGTCCGAGTGCAAAATAAATAATATTTAATTAATAAACTCTTTAACCATCATCTTGTTGTTTTTCCATTATGTGAGTCTTTCCAATTGAATTGTTGTTTAGTTGTTCAGCCTGGATTTCAATTTATGATCCTTTGTCTGCCTCTTTAAAAAAAAAAACAAGGGAGTCTTCAGGAAAAAGGTCTTTATCAGACTCATTCATACTCACACCAAGATTCACAAAGCTTGACCTTTTGTCAAAAATCAATTCAGAACATTTTCACTCCACCAATCCATCACTAAAGTTTGTCAACCTCTTTCACACGGTAGATTCACAGAAGAAATACCATTAACTTTACACAGGAATTCTAGGTCACAAAATCAAATTCAACATCAAATTATGGCCCACCATGGACCCAAACCATCAGACGGGACTATTTTTTGCCTGGCCTGAGCAAGGCGCCTCTGAAGTTTAGTTTAGTTTAGTTTAAGTTAAACTATTAACCTAAACTATCAACCGATCTGCAATGAGTTTGTATTTTTATCTCAAATTTTTATTTCCTGTTTTAAGAGCCACAAACTAGTTTTGTGACCTATTTTCTCTTACTCTTTTATCTCATTTCTCTGTCTCTTTTCTCTATTTCATCTCTTTCATCTTCATTATTAATAATGGACAAGAAAACTGTCTCTGCAATCAAATTAAGAGAAAAATGGAAAACCCAGATAAGGATACTAGGGTCGACCTTGACAGGGAAACGTCTGCTAACTTTTAAAAGCTGCTCAACTGATTGTGGTGCACTTGACCACTGTGAAGGTCGGCCCCAGTTTCACCTCAACAGGAGTCCTCTGTATAACGATCCTGATCCTGTTCTGGAAACCTGAATCTCGGTGGGACCTCCGATTTGTCTCACCCCTTTTGGCTGGCGGTGCAAAACCAAGTTCTTTGGTCCTGTCACAATTTTTTTCATCAATTTCTTTACACCGTGGACTTCACCTACAACAAGGACAGCTTTCATCTCCAGAAACTCTCTGACGACTCAGCCATTGTGGGCTGTGTGTCTGAGGGGAACGAGCCGGTACCAGTCAGTCATCGTAGACTTTGTGGACTGGTGTGAGTGCAACCGCCTGTGCCTGAACACCAGTAAGACGAAGAACATGGTGATCAACTTCAGGAGGACACCACTTCACTCACTAGTGAAAGTCCAGGGGGAGGACAGTGAGTCAGTGGACAGTTTTAAGTACATCAATAATAAACTGAACTGGTCCCATAACACCAACACCCAGTACAAGAAGGACCAGAGTCGCCTCAATTTTCTGAGAAAACTGAGCTCCTTCAGAGCGTGCAGGCCTTTGCTCAGGACTTTTTATGACTCTATGGTAACCTCTGCTATCCTCTACTACTGTCGTCTGCTGGGCCCCAGGCCGGGGCCCTGCAAATCATATTATAATATTGATTTAAACATTGTTAATATGTTATTGTTCAAGTCATCTATTTATTCATAAATTAAAAAAATGATCTTTGGTATTCATTTTGTTTTATTTACAGTGTTATGTTTTTTCATATATCTATGAACATAAAAATTATTTTGCACATTTTAAATGACTGATTAATGAACAAAGATGAAATGAAAAAATAATGAAACAAGAACATTTTGAACAAACTTAGATTGTAAGACAGTACAACTGCTGGATTTCCTTTAGGAATAAAAGAAAACGGAGCAAAACTTAGGCTCCATCTTTACGGCTTCACAGCTCATTGCTTCACGCCGTTGCGGTTGCTAGGCGACAGACGTTACGTTGAAATAAAGGCGGGAAATGCTGGTGAAGGCTAGACCGTCCAGATTCACAGATGGCCTCTCCAGCCTTCGCGGTCTTTGCAGCCACCAAAGACCCCGGCATTCGTCGATCGGGTCCTTCAAAGGATGCAGCCTCTGAATTTGGACACAGACTTTTTCTTGTTTTGGAGGGTTCTATCTGTGTACCAAATTTCACGTCTACATCATGCCGCTTGTCTTCACTCAGTTTAGGGGGCGCTGTAGAGCAGTTGCCCATGTCCCTTGTTAACTGCATTAAAATGCAAAAAATTTACTAGACAATTTTGTGCAAAGTTTGGTAAGTTTTCATATTTTTCAGAGAAGAATAATAAGAAACACAAATGTGCTGCGAAGGCCTAATAAACCAGATACTGTAATGAGGTTAATCTGAAGTCAGATGAGCAGACACACACACAAACAAACAGCAGAAGCAGTAAGAGAATAAAAATACAAAAATAAGCTTAGACCATAAATGCATCTTTGGAAATATTTCAATCATTTAACTTAAGATGATGAGAAAATATGAATTGTATCTCAGGCTACAAATCCAAATGCACCCAGAGGGACAAAAAAGCTTAATATTTGGAGACTTGTTCTGTGGTCTGGAACTAGAACTGAAGTGACCATGGTGACCATCGTTACATTTGGACAAAAAAATGTGAGGCTTCCAATCTTGAGAACGTCATCTCAAGTCTGAAGTACAGGGGTGGCAGCATCATGATGTGGGAGTGTCCTGCTGAAGAGGAAACTGGTGGTCTTCTCAAAATAGATGGCATCATGAGGAAGAACATTTTTCAGAAATATTGAAGCAACATTACAAGACATCAGCCAGAAAGTTAAAGCTTTGACACAAATTGGTCGTCCAAATGGACAATGTCCCTCAGCACACCACCAGTCAATGTTCTGGAGTGGCCATCACAACGTCCTGATCTCAGTCCTATAGAAAATGACTGGGCAAAGCTAAGGTGTGTGAGAACAAGGAGCCCCACAAACCTGACCCAGTTACATTGATTCTGTCAGGAGGATTGGGCCAAGATTCCAGCAAGCTGTGGTGAGAAGCTTGTGGAAGAAAACCCAAAACATTTGATCCAAGTCAGACACTTTAAAGGACGATTCTAATAAATACTGAGGAGATGGATAGAAACTTCTGAATTTATTCTGATTGAATGTCAGACTGAGAGGGACATAATTCTGTGTCTTCTTGGATGTAAATGTTTGGTTTCAGCTGTTGTTGGGATACCTGATAATTCAGTTGTTTATGCTAAAGTCACGTTCAAAAGGCGCCATTGAAGACTGTGAGCTGTTGGTCTGTTTTCTGTCCTCAGGTAGAACCCGGTGCTGTCTGCAGAGAGGAAACATCTTCAACACGGAGGTGACCATCATCAACACTCCAGGATTCTCAAGAACATCCAACCCTGAGGGGAGGAAGGAGATCTTCAGATGCATCAACCTGTCGACCCCAGCAACCCACGCCATCCTGCTGGTCATCAGACTGAGGTTCATCACTACAGATGTTGAAGAAACAGTGAAGCAGATGGAGGAGATGTTTGGGGAAAATGTCTGGAGCCGCACCATGATCCTCTTCACCCACCAGGACCAGGCTGAACCAGACATCCAGAGACATCTGCAGCAATGTAAAGCTGAGTTGAAGGAGCTTTTCTTTAAAGGAGTTGATACATATCAGGTCCTCAATAACAACCCTGGCCACAAAGATTCCCAGCAGGTCTGGGATCTCCTGCATAAGGTCGCAAAACTGCTGAGTAAACTTAAGTAAATTCTAAAGTATGCAGTGAAGCCTTCATATCAGGACGCTCTTACTTTGTTTTTCCTCTACTTCTTCTACTACTTAAAAGCATTGCTCACGTCACATCCTCTTCCTGATTTTAGTTTGCTGGGACACGGCATGCATTCCCATTGCAAGGGAACCGCTCCAGGGTCCGGATAAACCGTGCCGAGACCAGCAGTTGTAACTGTGCCAGCGTATGGTTCTCTGGTCCGTTTCAGGGTCCGGGATGGGTTTACAGTGGTGTGGTCAGACTGCATAATACATGAATGTTCTATCAAGCAGTCCAATGAGTCAGGGGTGGACTGGGACTGAAAAGCAGAACTGGACTTCTTCTTTCGTCCTCTTCTCCAATGGACCAACCCGATGCTGGTCCTCCAGTCCACTGGTGACAAACAGAACATCCTCTCAGCATGTCAGTGCCAGGTTTACAGTTCAACACTTTCTGTTGAAACAGGAGCTTAAAATGTTTTCATCCTGACACCTTCCTGCTGTCCCTCAGCATCTGTCCTGCAGCTTTTCATCATCGTTTCATCATCGTTAGAATAAATAAGACTCAAGAAATAAATGTTGGGTCATTATCACCACATGTAGGCACATTTTAATATCTTTGTTACTTGACCATGGAACATGGAGCTTTTTTTGGCCTTCTGCTGTTGCAAACGTGGAGATCAGGTGTTCCAATCTCTTCCATGGCCACGGGTGTATAAAGTCAACCACCTAGGCCTGCAGATTGTTTCTACAAACATTTGTGAAAGGATGGGCTGCTCATGGGAATTCCAGCGAGGTATTGTGATAGGATGCCAGATGTGCAATAAGTCAAGTTGTGAAATGTCCTTGCTCCTACATATTCCGCTGTCAGTGTTAAAAGAAAATGGAAGCGATTGGGAATGACAGCAACTCTTCCACGAAGCAGTTGGCTACTGTATGTAAACTGATGGTGGCGGGGCAGCGGAAGCTGACCTGCATAGTGCGCAGAGGTCAACTTTCTGCAGAGTCACTTGCTATAGACCTCCAAACTTCATTTGGCCTTCAGATTAGCTCAAGAACAGTGTGTAGATGGCTTCATGGACAGGGTTTCCATGGCTGAGCAGCTGCATCCAAGCCATACATCATCCAGTGCAAAGCGTCAGATACAGAGGTGTAAAGCCTGACGCCACTGGAGCAGTGGAGGCGTGTTCTCCATCTGGCAATCTGATGGATGAGTCTGGGTTTGGTGGTTCCCTAGAGAACGGTACATGTCTGACTGTAGTGTAAAGTTTGGTAGAGGGAGCATTATGCTGTGGGGTTGTTTTTCAGGAGCTGGGCTTGGTCCCTTGGTTCCAGTGAAAGGAACTCTTAATGCTTCAGTAGACCAAGAGATTTTGAACAACTCCATGCTCCCAGCTTTATGGGAACAGTTTGGAGATGGCCCCTTCATATTCCAACATGACAGATGTTGTGGAAAAATTTCCATTTACCAAGAGAAGAGAGCAGAGATCGTCACTCAAGTCAGCTTTATTGATTACCAAGCGCATGGGAGAGCAGTCAGACAGCGCCCATTTCTGCAATAAAATGTTTTTAGTGGTTTGATGTAATATTCTAATCTTAAATGACGTGCTTTCATTGGCTGGAAGCAGAAAATCATCCTAATTAACAGAAACAAAGGCTTGAAAACATCAGTCCATGGAGTTAATCTGTATAATTGTTACTGGAATAAATGAGCTGTTCAGTAATAATCTCATTTATTTGAATGTGACTGTATTTACACACAGCTAGACCTTTATGTACAGGATAAATGCACCTGACATTTAAAACAGCGATGTGTAAACTATGAGAGCGACTGTACTGTGGCAATCCAAACAGGTCCAGGTTTTATGACTGACAAACATCTACCTGCTGTTCCTGAAACCTGGAGCTGAAGCATCACAGGTTTGTTCAGCAGGACAGCTGATCCTGACATCGAGCTCAGGTTTCCTCTTGTCCACAGAGGCAGAACCACAGAAGAAGAAAGAGGACGCAGTGAGCAGCTGGAAGAAAGAAATACCATCAGAAAAGCCTCAGTATAGTCGAGTTAAAGTCAGCTGAGACTGAAACTTCTACAGATCCCATACTTCCCATCATGCACTCTGTCATAACATCCTGTACTGTGTAACATTAGTGAGTCTTTATTTCCTACCTGATTTTGTCTATGAGTGTTGGATGGGTGCAAAAACTTGTTATCACTCATGTAAAAACTTTGTGTTGCAAGGCACCTGCACTATGCCTTCCTCCCTGTGTGTGTGAGATCATTGTTATCTCTGTGTGAACCAGCCTCCTTTCTGTCTCACACACACACACCCTGTCTGAACTGTCTGTTGAATTGTGTATATAAATAAAGAGATAGGGTGTCAAAACTTTGTAGTTTCACTGCAAAGTGGGCTACCCTTGCTGCAAGTAACTCTGACTGTATCGTTCTTACCTCTGAGTTGACTAAATAATACCTAACAATGAGAAACTTCTCTGAAGCTGGTCTGCTACAAGGACTAGAATGAAAACGAGAGAGAAAGCACCCAAAGTCTGGAGAACTGCTGATCAGAACCAGGTCCAAAGATCAGAAGAACCTTTGGGTTACTACCATTGATTATTACCAATGAAAGCTGGATCAATAGACTATTTCACTCTGAATAACTGCTCCTCATTTACAGAAGTGAACCGTTAATGATTATCTAGCTTCAGTCACAGGGTGGAGATTTGTACAGTTAACCTGCATGTTGTAAAGACTTATCTGCAGATAACAACGGACCCATCTGTCCTGTGTGAGGCTGTCAGACAGAACAGATCTGTTCTCTCTGAAACGGCACCAACATTTAGAACATTCTGCAGCATTGGACCATGCAGAGACGAACTAACAGGAGAGGATACACAGAATATTTTGTTAAAGACAAACATCTGAAGCTAAACAATCTGAAACTGGAAGCTGAAAGGTTTGTATGGGGTAAAAACACTGTCAAAAACAATGTGTATGTAAAGATTGAAATGTGTGTATGTTAGTCAATAGTTGTGCATAAGTAAAATCCAAAAGAGGTTTTGTATATTTTCTCTATAAGAATACAAAATAAAATGTTACAGCTTCAAGAAATTACAAACACAAAGTTCAAGTTTACAGTTGTGGTTTATTCTTTATGAATACAATATGCTATAACAGTTTATGAATACGATTTATTTTCTATGAGAATACGAATTTACATCAGAGACTTGGTGTCACGTGATCTGAGGCTCAGAATATAGTGGGTGGAGTTATACAATGATGTACAGTAGGTGGCGCTATGCACCTCTGAGTTTGTTGCGAACCGCCAGCAGAAGAAGAAGCAGCAGCACTAGCGTCAAGATGACGGACCAAGAAACTATGGGACAAAGCCAGGTAATGTTAAAAAGTTTATATATGTCTTAATGTCGTTAATATATGCTCTTGGTCCGTCATCTTGGCGCTAGTGCTGCTTCTTCTTCTTCTGCTGGCGGTACGCAACAAACTCAGAGGTGCATAGCGCCACCTACTGTACATCATTCTATAACTCCACCCACTATATTCTATGTTTTAGTTTTGTATTTCATAAAAATAAGAACAATGCTTTATTTATAATACTCTTGGTTTCCTCCCTATCCCCCCTCTGTTCCTAATATTCCTTTTAGACTGAATTATCTCCCATTCCGGCGCTACGTTTACTGGCGGTAAGGAGTGTGACAGCGCATGCGCGACACAAATCGACTAACTGTGCTCCACTAACCAGCCTGAGATCACGTGACACCAAGTCTCTGATATAAATTCATATTCTCATAGAAAATAAATCGTATTCACAAACTGTTATAGCATATTGTATTCATAAAGAATAAACCACAACTGTAAACTTAAACTTTGTGTTTGTAATTTCTTGAAGCTGTCACATTTTATTTTGTATTCTTATAGAGAAAATATACAATACCTCTTTTGGATTTTACTTATGCACAACTATTGACTAATATGCACACATTTCCATCTTTATATACACATTGTTTTTGACAGCGTTCTTACCCCATAGGTTTGGTTTAGAAAACAGATACCTCCGCACAGAAAACATTCCAGAATATCCTAAACCAGAGTTCCACACGAGTCTTCTGAAACATGAAACTACAGGATCAGCATTAGGTGGGATCAGGAATGATGGAGGCTTCAGGAATCCATACGGAGGACCCCTGATATGGTGGAGTCTGGCTGTGGGACCAGAAGAGTTGAAGGATGCAGAGGTGAGGCTCGTGGAGAAGACTTTCCCAGATCGGATGGAGGTGGAAGATCCTGAGCAGCAGAGCTTCCTGTGGAGGTTTGCCACCTCTCCAGCCTTCGTGGAAACATCCCGGCTGGGCACGTACCGCTTCACCTTCCCACTGGAGGAGGTTTTGACAGCCTACAGAGACCAGGTAAGATCTCTCCGCGGGTCAAACTGAGGAATCAGGTTTTCCTGCAGGTGCAGGTCTGAGTTAGGAGGGTGAAAAAAACATATTATTTAGCTGTTTTCCAAACTGACATTCTGGTATAATAAAGAGGCTCCATGATATCGGGAAAATATGACATTGCAAAACTATTTTATTATTATTTTATTGCTTCCTACAAATGTAGAAACTGAAAGACAACATCTATATATTGAAAGTATTGGGCATTAATTGACATGATAGGATTAAAGATGCGATAAAAGACATTCGTGACACAAAATAAACATATTTTGATGTTAAATTTTGCAAGGCCAAAGTCGTCCCATAATGAGGTCAAAGGGGAAGTCTCCGATCATTCATTGTGTGAACATCAATGATAAACGGTTCGGGTAGAAGCCAAGTTACGTTAAAAACAGCGTTAATATGGAGAAACGGTGCATTGCTGCTGGTGGCAGCAACACTACGACAACAACCCATAGTCTGCACTACTTTCCTGAAGGGAAGAGGATCAGAGCTGCCTGGATCAGAGCTGGAAAACTGAGGAGGAACAGATGGGCTGGTCCCACCAAACACAGCCAGGTGTGATCAGAGGACTTCTCAGTAAACTGCTTCAAACAAGAAACCTCTGAATTCACCTGAGAAATGATGTCAGAGGTCAGATGTCTGCAGATGAAGGAGGACGTTGAAGCAGAGTCTATTGCTTCGCTGTTCAGAACATCTGATGGGAAAAGATCTCCACAGAAAAGGTTGTTGCTGCTGTTGCTAAATGGATCAAGGCTCAGCAGGTAAGAACACTTCCTGGTTGCAAACGTACATTTAGATATCAGCAGTTATTGTTAATAATTAAAAACCTCAAGTTATTATTTTTATTATTAATAATAACCTAACATACAATAATAATCTGACATTAATATTATTATTAAAATACACACAATATATTTAAATAAATATTTATCTAAAGATTTTGATATAAGTTGAAAATGACACCAGGTGGTGTCTTCAGATCTGGAATCATCTCTTGTGTCGCTGCTGCTGCTCCATGCTGCTCACTTCGCCTCCGGCTATTTCACCGCCGTATTTAATGTAACCCTGGATTTACACTGTATCTGTTCTGGACCGGTCCGCTGCGTACCCCGGAGGAGCTCCAAGAACCATACGCGGATCGTGCAATAAAAGCCAGTGATAAATGTGGTACCAAGTCCAAAACAAGTCATTCTGTGGAAGTAAAACCAGTTAAACTGCTTCATTTTTCGTTTGATGCATCCAGATATTTTCATGTGTTTTGATCTCACTTTGAGTTCTTTGAGTTCACTGAGTGCCGAGAAGCTATATTTGTTGCTTCATTTGGTGCATTTATCTCCAGTAGTCACTGGACTGACAGGTTTAGAAGATGGTTTTATTATTTTATTTTTTTCTTTGAACATAAATCACGTTTAAAGCTCTAATGAGGAGGATCTCCTGGAGGAAATTCGTTTCTTGATCAAACCTAAATTTATTGTAGTGGTAATATATTTCCTGGTGTCTGATATGTTGACCCGGTTCTGGTTATGTTGCAGTTTTGCTCCGGTTTCCAGCCCATCATGCGGGTGTACGAGACTGTCCTATACAAGCAAGAAGTGATGCACGTCGTTCTGGTCCACAGTCCAGCTCATCAGAACTTCTCACACTGCCCTTTTCTGACTGATGACCCCGAAGCCGTCTGTGTTTACAGAGATGGGCATTTTATCTGGAGGTCAGAGGCCATGTGTGGAAAACACTGGTAAGAGCAGCAAACAGGGAAACATGGCGGGAAGACGAAGGTTTTACCTCATCTTCACCATCTGTGATGGAGAATAAATAGTTTTTCATGTAATGGGAAAACTAAGTACACCCTAGGATCCAACAGGCTGTAGATTTACCCTAACAGTATTGATTCTCAGTATTCATTTCAAGTTTGAGATTAGGACTTTGACTAGGCCATCTTGTCAGCATCTTGTTTCTTGCCTTCTTCGGCTTTTCTTTTCTAGATCTGCTGATGTGTTTGGGATCATTGTTCTGTTGATGACCCAGTTGGAACCAAGCTTCAGCTGTTGAACACATGGTAAATGGCCTGCACTTGTATAGCCCTTTATTAAGTCTGAGGACCCCAAAGCTTTGTACACTATAATCAGTCATCCACCCATTGACACACTTACAGAGGTAGACTACATTGTAGCCACAGCTGCCCTGGGGCAGGCTGACCAAAGTGAGGTTGCCATACAATCAGCGCCACCGGGCCCTCTGAACACCATCAGCAGGCAAGGAGAGTGAAGTGTTTTGCCCAGGGACACCATGAAGACTGAGGCGGACGGAGCAGGGATTCAATCTGGCCACCTACCAGTTACAAAACGAACCCCTACCACCATCACCCCAGAAGCATCCAAAAGCTCCAGAATCCACTCAAAAAACTGCAAGATATGCAGGTCCTGTAGCTGCAGAACAAGCCAAATCACCACCGTGCCCGACAGCTGGAGTGACGTGTTTGAGCTGATATGCTCGGTTTCTCTTTCCCAGACACAGTTCTGTTCATTACGGCCAAACATCACTAATGGGTTCAAGTCCCAGCCTGAGGTCTTTCTGCCTGGATTAAATTATTTAATTAAAACATGCCAATATTGGTTCAGTGTTTTTCTAACTGTCCGGTGATGACCACCTGCTACCTGAGCCATGTAGAGTCTGAGATGGAGCTCTTGGGGTTTTGGTCATTTCTCTGAGCTTCATGCTCTGACCTTGGGCTGAATCTTCTCAGATGTCCACTGCTGGGAAGATCTGCAGCTGTCTGAGATATTTTGCTCGTGGGAATGATGACCCTTCCCAGATTGACAGGCAGCAACGGTTGCTGCTCAGAGGTCATTGCTGATGGTGATCAGTTAATTAATACATTTGATTAGCAGCACCTGACGAGGTTTCTCTCTTAAATCCTTTAGAAGCAGGTTGTACTTAGTACAAGGGTGTACGTAGTTTTTCCATAAATAACTTTTTAAGTTTAGGTTCATGTTTGTTCTGCTGGGTTTTTGTGCACATGAGGTTAGACTGAGATCATTTCAGAACCTGAACAGATCATCGGTATGATGTCTGTATAGAAAAGAAGCCTTGGATTAAAACAGGGCGTACTTTATTTACTCGTACTCGTCATCTTCCACTTCATCCGGGACGGGGTCGCAGGGTCAGCAGACTCAGTAGAGACGCCCAGACGTCCCTCTCTCCAGACACCTCCTCCAGTTCCCAGGCCAGCCGAGAGACATAGTCCCTCCAGCGTGTCCTGGGCCGTCCCCTGGGCCTCCTCCCGGTGGGACGTGCCTGGAACACCTCGCGAGGAAGGCGTCCAGGAGGCATCTGGTATAGATGCCCGAGCCACCTCAACTGGCTCCTCTCGATGTGGAGGAGCAGCGGCTCTACTCCGAGCCCCTCCCGGATGGCCGAGCTCCTCACCCTATCTCTAAGGGAGTGCCCGGCCACCCTACGGAGGAAGCTCATTTCAGCCGCTTGTATCTGGGATCTCGTTCTTTCGGTCATGACCCAAAGTTCATGGCCATAGGTGAGGGTGGGAACGTAGACTGACCGGTAAATCGAGAGCTTCGCTTTTCGGCTCAGCTCTCTCTTCACCACAACGGACCGGCACAGTGCCCCCATTACTGTGGCAGCCGCACCGATCCGTCTGTAGATCACCCGCTCCCATTCTTCTCTCATTCGTGAACAAGACCCTGAGATACTTGAACTCCTCCACTTGAGGCAGGAACTCCCCTCCAACCTGAAGAGGACAAGCCACTCTTTTCCGGTCGAGAACCATAGCCTCGGACTTGGAGGAGCTGATCTTCATCCCAGCCGCTTCACACTCGGCTGCGAACCGCCCCAGCGCATGCTGTAGGTTTGGCTAGAGGGGGCCAGCAGGACCACGTCATCTGCAAAAAGAAGAGACGAAATCCACTGGTCCCCAAACCAGACCCCCTCCGGCCCTTGGCTGCGTCTAGAAATCCTGTCCATAAAAGTTATGAACAGGACCGGTGACAAAGGGCAGCCCTGCCGGAGTCCAACATGCACCGGGAACAGGTCCGACTTAGTGCCGGCAATGCGAACCAAACTCCTGCTCCGCTTGTACAGAGACCGGATGGCCCCTAATAAAGGGCCCCCGATTCCATACTCCTGGAGCACCCCCCACAGGGCATCACAAGGGACACAGTCGAATGCTTTCTCCAGGTCCACAAAACACATGTGAACCGGTTGGGCAAACTCCCATGAACCCTCAAGTACCCTGTAGAAGGTGTAGAGCTGGTCCAGTGTTCCACGGCCGGGACGAAAACCACACTGCTCCTCCTGAAGCCGAGGTTCAACTATCGGTCGGACTCTCCTCTCCAATACCCTGGCGTAGGCCTTACCAGGGAGGCTGAGGAGTGTGATCCCCCTGTAGTTGGAACACACCCTCCGGTCACCCTTATGAAGGGGGACCACCACCCCAGTCTGCCAGTCCAGAGGTACTGTCCCCGTCCGCCACACAATGTTGAAGAGGCGTGTCAACCATGACAGCCCCACAACATCCAGAGACTTGAGGTACTCAGGGCGGATCTCATCCACCCCCGAAGCCTTGCCACCGCGGAGCTTTTTAACCACCTCAGTGACTTCAGCCTGGGTGATGAAAGAGTCCAACCCCGAGTCCCCAGCCTCTGCTTCCACCACGGAATGCGTGATTGCAGGATTGAGGGGATCCTCGAAGTACTCCTTCGACCGCCCCATAATGTCCCCAGTCAAGGTCAGCAGCTCCAACTGTAATGAGTGTTGGAGAACCACTGCTTCTTCCTCCTGAGGCGTCAGACAGTTTGCCAGAATCGCTTTGAGGCCAACCGGTAGTCCTTCTCCATGGCCTCACCGAACTCCTCCCAGGCCTGAGTTTTTGCCTCTGTCACAGCCCAGGCTGCAGCATGCTTGGCCTCATGGTACCACCTCAAAGCCACCTGTGAAACTGGTGGCTGTACTTTATTTATTTATCTTTTATTTATTTATCTCTCAAAGCAGCTTCTGCTAACTGAATGTTTGGTGTGGGGAGACCGATGAGCTTCTCTGAGGTGTTTGGGACCAGAACAATGTTCCTTGTTTTGTCCTCCTGTCAGGTTGGAGCTGGTCAGCAGACCTGACAGCCAGCAGCTGGAGGCCTGTGGTGTAGCTGAGGACCTGTATTATGTTTGGGACCATGTTGCTGTTGCACTGCATGTTGGGAACAAACAGGTACATCACCGCTCATGATGTAATTCTTCTTCCTGTCATGGTGGTATTTGTTATCCTTAATCTGTAACAACATGCTCAAGTTTGTCTTCTGTGGTGGACGAAGGTGATTCTTTATCCAAATGGATCTAAAATGTGTCTCTGTACCCCAAAGGGATGCAGGCCCTAGAAAACATTCACACAGTGATTAAAGTTTTTGTACTGTGTCATATATAGTATTTTAGAAGAAGGAATGTAAGACTCCACCATGTTTGTATCCTGAGTCAGAGCATTAGCATAGGAGAAAATGCAGGCATTTTGTAAATGAACAGTTTAATATGGATCAAGTCATTTAATCTGCATAATTTGCCTGAAAAACGTTGCCTATGTTGTGGTTTTTCTTTCTGCAGGTGCTAAAGTTTGATGCTGATCGACTGAGAAACAACCTGAAGTACTGTCTCCAAGACGACGTTAACTACACTCTAAGGGATCACGTAGCGGTCAGTTTTGATGATGCTAAAAGGGTGGTGAAGAACTGGTGGCCGGACTGGAGCGGTCATCTGGAGATGGAGAGTTCGCTGCAGCAGAGTTTGACAGGTAGACCAACAACCCTCCTTCCTGACGGTGTGAAGGATTCAATTTCAAATTACTAAAGAACCAAGAAAGCCAACTCAGAGGAATGAACTGATACGGAAAGACCTTAATGATAAAAATAATAAACAACCCCAAATAATCCAAACAGAAACAAGTGAAAAACAGAAACACATCTCTTTTTTTGGTCATTTAGTCAATGCATGAATCTGAATTAAAAAATAATACTTTAACTTTTATTTAATTTCGATTATTAGATCTGGATTAAATGTTTACTCTGTGTTCCAGTTACAGACATCAAACTGGTTCTAGTTGGATGGCCTGGAGTGGGCAAGAGCTCCAGTGTGAACACCATACTGGGAATAAATGCCTCTAGCTGGGGTGCAGCTGTTCCACCCTCAGGTAACCCACAGAAACCCTAATATAATCATATTACACCAGTTTCACAGTGCCGCTGCTCCCCCACCAGTGCATCTATGGTAATGCTCCCCCCTACCTACCCCACCACAGCACACTGCCTCCACTTGAAAGCCCAATCCCTTCTACAGATCCCCGGGACCAAGTGTTGAACCATGATGGACTGAACCTTCTGCTCAGCAGTTCATCATATTTTCACTTGCAGAACCGCTGAGGGCACCACAGCCCAAAGAGACAATAACCTAAAAGTTTCCTTTTACACTTTTTACAACCACAACTGGTCTTATTCTTTTAGGATCAGTTTGAGGTTTAAAGTTCATCACAAACAAAATGATTATTAATATTATAAACATATACCTACAGTTTTAATGGTTTATTTGATTGCTTCTTTCTCCAATCAATGCTTCTGCATCACACAGCTGAGGTAACAAATAAGACTTGTTTGAGATAAATCAGGAGTTTATTAGCAGCCTCAAAGCGTCATTTATAGCAGAAATATGAAGCCAGATGAAAACATGGCTTGGTTAAAAAAATATGTTAGCCCGAATATATTCTGGTGTGTTCTGACTATGAAACCCAGGCCTCTTCTTCCCCTGAAATTTTCTAATTTACCCTGAACAGTTCTTGTGTTTGTTCCGCTGTAAGTTCTGAAACCGGACCATTTATGTAAATTGGACCTGCAGATGCTGAGCGGTCCTGTTGACTGATGTCTTGTTCAGCCCCTGAATGTAAAACTACACAACATTAAAAGAACACACTCGACTGGACCTCCATCCTGATATGGACCGGGTAATGGGTTAGGAACAACAGGATGCCAGATGTTTGATGCAAACTATCAACCCACAGAGGGCGGAAGTCACAGAGACATTTTAACTGAAGACTTGATCTGCTGAAATGTCATCACAGCAACTCATCATGGTCCTCAGTAGTTTGTATGGTCCACATGTGCTTGTATGCATGTTCCTTATCAGATGATGGGTGGTGTCCTGGGGTATCTCCTCCCAGACCCCAACCAGGGCATCACTGAACTCCTGGACAGTCTGAGGTGCAACCTGGAGGCATAAGATGGACCTAAACATGGTGTCCTAGAGATATTGTATTAGATTTAGGTCAGGAGATTCTTCATCCTCCAGAAACTGCCTGCATACTGCTGCCACATGAGGCTGGGTATTATCATGCACCAGAAGGAACCCGGGACCCACTGCACCAGTGAAGGGTCTAACAACGGGTCTAAGGATTTCATCCTGATACCTAACGGCAGCCAGGATCGTTTATCCTGTACAGGTCAGTGTGTCTCTCTATGGATTTTCCTCCCCAGACCAACACTGATCCACCACCAAACCAATTAGGCAGAACACTGATGAAGGCAGCAGAACGTTCACCTCGGCTTCTCCAGACCCTATCATGGCTCAGAGTGAACATGCTCTTATCTGTGAAAAGAACAGGGTACTGGTGCTGAACCTGCTAATTCTAGTGTTCTCTGGCTAAGTCCAGTCCAGCTCCATGGTGCTGGGTGAGGGTGGAGTTGGACTGCCTGTGCAACCTCTACAGGGTCCAGGTATGGCCTCCTGCTACCAGTAGTGAAACTGACCCCGGTCACATGTAAAACTACTGGAAAACAGTCAAAACAAATGTTTGTGTCCTCCACCTGTAGAACCATTCCTGTTTCTGGGTCATCTCACCTGTTGTTGGCTTCATTAACACCAAAACAGCTGAAACTGATTAACATCAGTGATGGAAATTTTATAAAGTGCCTTTTGTGCTAATTGAGGTGAGACACTGCCTGACTTGACAAAAAGTGCTTCACTTCCCTTCCTGCTCCCTCCTGCTGGACCCCCCGAGGTAGAATACATGATAGAGGGAACGTTTACTGCAGAGGAGTCGAGACGTCTGGCGGAGAATTAAGTTAATTCTCACCGCTGCTCTTCCAAGAGCGGCTGCCAGGCCACATGGGGTTTTTAAAATACTGAGATAAGGAAGTGATATTCTTTGTGCTGGTGAGAACAGTTTGGCTCAGCTCAGCAACATGTCTGACCTGGAAACAACAATTTAAAAACACTGGTTGAACAGACGGCGCTCCAACAAAAAACCAGACTTCCTGTTTTCTGAGGTGACCAGAGAGGATCTGTGGTTGGTATTATAATAAAGTGTTTATAATTTTACGGTATTTACACTCTGACACAGGATTATAGCAGATCAAGCTGTAAACTATTTTAAACTGTGATGGTGAGCTCTTCCTCCATAAAACTTCATCAAAACGTTCTTAGTAGATTAAAACATTCCTTCCTATCTGGGCAAAATTTCCACTCTGATCCATGTAATGGAAATGCAGAAAGGTAATAACGGACCCAGAAACGGGCCTTTTGTTCCCTCTACCGGTTCACATTCTCCACATCATCTTAGTGCCACTGGTCAAACTGGGTCCATGTTCAGGAATAAAAGCCTGTTTTCTGTCCTCAGGTAGAACCCGGTGCTGTCTGAAGAGAGGGAACATCTTCAACGGGGAGGTGACCATCATCGACACTCCAGGACTCTCAAGAACATCCAAGCCTGAGTTCAAGGAACAACTCTTCAGATGCATCAACCTGTCAACCCCTGAACCCTACGCAGTCCTGCTGGTGATCAGACTGGGGTTCTTCACCACAGAAGTTGAGGAAACAGTGAAGCAGATGCAGGAAATGTTTGGGGAAAATGTCTGGAGCCGCACCATGATCCTCTTCACCCACCAGGACCAGGCTGAACCAGACATCCAGAACCAGCTGGAGAAGAATGGAAACCAGCTAAAGATTCTGTTTGAGAAAGTGGGCAACCGATTTCAGGTCCTTAATAACAACCTGGGCCCCAGAGATGTCCAACAGGTCTGGGATCTGTTGTTTGAGGTGAAAGAGATGCTGGTTAACAATAATAGAAGGGAGTTAACTGGATAGAACCATATTTCCAACACCTGAGTGAATTGAGCTCACGCTGAGCTGGGTTCAAAGGTATCCTGCAGGGATGGGCAACAACCTTCACACACGATGTCAGCTTCAACCCATGATTATTCACATTCTGCTCCATATTCTGGCTTTTCGACTCACGCTTCATTCTCAGGGGCTGCAGCAGAAACACTTATGTGTTTTATGCACAAATGAGGACCAGAACCATTACACTGGGCACCATATCATACAGTTTGCAGATGATTTTGTCATTGTAACGCTTTTAAGAAGTGAAAACATGCAACATGGCCTGGTAGTTAATGGTTTAAAAATGGTGCAAAGATTCTTTGAAAAACAGAATAAAGCCATCTTCTAAACCTGTCAGTCCAGTGACTGCTGGAGATAAACGCACCAAATGAAGCAACAAACATAGCTGGTCTGCAATGATCATCAGTCCTTTTAACAAGCCACAGCAGCAGGCCCACTCTATGAACTCACCCACTGAAGAACACATGAAAATATCTGGAGGCATAAAATGAAAAATGAAGCAGTTTAACTAGTTTTATTTCCACTGAATGACTTGTTTTGGACTTAGTACCGCATTTATCACTGGCTTTTATTGAGTGATCTACGTATGATTCTTGGAGCTCCTCCGGGCTTCACAGCGGACTGGACCAGACCGGAGCAGATACTGTGTAAATCCAGTACAGTACAGTAAACAAGGGCGTAACTTTGACTCTAGCATTGGGAGGGTTAAGCTCTCTGCCTAGTTATTTATTTATTGAATCGTTTACTTTTGGAAAAGGAGTCAGAGGAGTCCAGAAATTCATTCTAATGCTTTTACTGTGATTTACTTAACTTTCCTGTTTTCTTTGTATTTATTGTGGTTTTTCTGTTCCACATCAGTTCAGCAATTTATAAAAGGCTTACTTTTTCTAACACAGAACCAAATATTTAACATTTTTAGAGAACCTTCATGTTCATGAATGGTGCATTGTGGTGTTTCTGGGGTCTGGAATGGATTAATTGTATTTCAATTCATTTCAATGAGGAAAATGGATTCCACATATGAATAATTTATCCATCATGGAACAAATTAACTTATAAAGTAGAGGCACCACCAGGGGCGTTTGTAGGGTCTGAACCTTTGGGGTCTTCAGCCCAGGCCCTAAATAGTTCATTTTCACCAGACAGCGGCCCAGTTTATAAGTCTCTTAAAGTAACACAGGACATGTTGTAGCAGCTCTCTGCCTTGGCTGGGTTTTCATTGAATGTAAATTATTGTGAATTAAACAAAAAATCTTCACAATAATTTGACCTGGTTTTAATTTTTTGTTAGTAGTTGACGTGAAGGATGAAGAGAAACAGTTTAAAGATCATTTGGTTGAAGCAGATAATGACACATTTTGTGATATTTGGAAAAAACTTTCTGCTCGGTCCGTCGGACTAAAGTTGTTCATAAACTCAGAGAAACTATGCTTACTGCGGTTCAAATAAATGTGCTTCTTTTCTCCTCTATGAAAATGACTTTTTAAAATTTTACTCTCTTACTCTCTCTCCAAACCCTGAGGCTCCATTGTCATAATTTTTTACATTTATAAAAAGAAAACTGGTATAAAATTGATTTTCTGGTAAGACCCTAAAAACACATTTATTGATTTTAATTATTCTGTGAGCCATCCCGACATTTCATTAAAATATGTTCCTCCTTTCATGAACCTGTTCTGTTTTACTGCATCTTTCCAGACCTCATTTAGTCTGTTTTTCTCCACTGACCCATTAGTTCAGTCTTTACTATTAAACACTCTCTGTAGACAAATATATCTTTAAAATAGAACATGGAGCCTCATCCTGGACCTGTCTTGGACTCTTGCCTTTTGTCCAGTTATCAGTACTAATTTTACAGTTATTAATAAATGTATACATAAAGTGGTGTGCATGTATTACATTGAGTAGAACTGTATCCACCTGCATGTGGCATAGAAAACAAATCATCAGCTGACTTAACAATACATGTATATTTACCTCATTTTTCCTCTTTTTATGAGGTGTTGTCGACTAGTAGTGAGGACCATCTGTTGACTTCCATTGATTTTCAGTCATTTTCAACCCTTTCTATGCCCTAACCCTGACAATAACCCTAAACCTAACCATTACCAGTGCATGCCATTGTGTGGTTTTGGTGATTAAGGTGAAAATAAACTATTTTAATTCATGTAATTATGTCAGAAGACGGAACAAACCATCCCTACAGTGAAACTATAGTATCTACTACAGTAGGTTTCGTTTTCCTCAGAAGAGAAACTGGGGAAGCGGAGGCATGCCTAACCCTAACCTGAACCTAAACTCAATTCACACCTTAGTCCTAAACCTAACCGTTAGCAAAATAGGTCGTGAGGACCAGCAAAATGTCCTCACTTTGGTACAAACGGTCCTCAATTTGATGGTGAAATCGGGAAAATGGTCTCACTGTGATGCCAAGACAGGAACACACACACACATACACACACACATACACACATACACACACACACACACACATACACACACACACACACACACACACACACACACATACACACACACACACATACACACAAA
Organism: Girardinichthys multiradiatus; assembly: GCF_021462225.1. Lineage (NCBI taxonomy): Eukaryota > Metazoa > Chordata > Actinopteri > Cyprinodontiformes > Goodeidae > Girardinichthys > Girardinichthys multiradiatus. The sequence goes on from NC_061804.1 coordinate 1,686,987, forward strand.
CACACACACACACACACACACACACACACACACACACACACAACCCAAATGAACAATTAGAGCAGGGGTCTCTACCTCCAGTCCTTGACAGCTACTGTCCTGACATCCATTGTGTGGTTTTGGTGATTAAGGTGAATATAAACTATTTTAATTCATGTAATTATGTCAGAAGACGGAACAAACCATCCCTACAGTGAAACTATAGTATCTACTACAGTAGGTTTCGTTTTCCTCAGAAGAGAAACTGGGGAAGCGGAGGCGGGTGGACTGGATCCAGCAGTTTACTGACTGGTTATCTGGATCTCCAGAATCTGACAGCAGCTCAGCCAGACCAACTCAAAGCCACGGAGATCTGCCTGATCCAGTGAGACCATCAGCAGCATCCTTTCAGTTTCCTCTCTGCTGTGGACACGTAAGTAACCTGAGGATCCTGTTGTTACTCGCACCTCATCATCACAGATTTAGGATCTATTTTATTCATTTGTTTTCCCTGTTGGAGTAGAGTTTGATCGGAAGCTTTACAGCAGTCTGTAACTGAGGTTTGAGGAGACATTTCTGGGTTAAAGAGTTTCAACTTCAGAAACTTGACAGGTTTTCTTAGTTTGAAGTATTTCGGGGAGTTGGAAGCAAATACAAGTTTTTTTTGTTTTTTTTGTTTACCGTTTGATTTGTAGCCGTTATGACGTCAGCAGTTCCTGTATAAGAGTTTCGGGTCCTGTGTGGTCGCCTGGCCACTGGGCTGACCGGGCTCCAAGCTTATCCTGTGGACCTGGGTGTCTGATGCTCTGTGTTTCTCTCTGCGATCCGCTGCAGACCAACTACATGTGGGCCGCCTGGTGTCTGTCTGCCCGGGGATGCTGCACCCTTTGCGGCCCGAGGCGGTTCCGGGAAATCCGGGTTATTTATTTCAACCCAGGTATCCCCCTGACATATAAATGTTTGGGAATAATACAAAACACTGGAACTACATGAGGAATGTAAGCAAACGGCAATGCTTATCACCCTAAACATGAAACAAACCAAAATCTGCTTCATTCAGAAAGCCCAAATGCATTGAAGACAAAACTCAGTCACCCACGGTTCTGCCTGCAGCAGAAAGGTGGTTCTGATACAGATCGGTACCAGCTCACAGAGGCTTGAACCCATAAAACAGCTCAGTGAAGTAGCTCACAGCTTTATTAGTTGACATACATGGTTCTGAGTTCAGCAACAATAGCTTGGTTTGGCTTTAGAATAGAATAGAATAGAATAGAATAGAACATAGAATAGAATATAGAATAGAAGAGAATATAGAATAGAATATAGAATAGAATATAGATTAGAATATAGAATATAGAATATAGAAGAGAATATAGAATAGAATATAGAATAGAATATAGATTAGAATATAGAATATAGAATAGAACATAGAATAGAATATAGAATAGAATATAGAATAGAATATAGAATAGAATATAGAATAGAATATAGATTAGAATATAGAATATAGAATATAGAAGAGAATATAGAATAGAATATAGAATAGAATATAGATTAGAATATAGAATATAGAATAGAACATAGAATAGAATATAGAATAGAATATAGAATAGAATATAGAATAGAATATAGAATAGAATATAGATTAGAATATAGAATATAGAATATAGAAGAGAATATAGAATAGAATATAGAATAGAATATAGATTAGAATATAGAACATAGAATAGAACATAGAATAGAATATAGAATAGAATATAGAATAGAATATAGAATAGAATATAGAATAGAATATAGAATATAGAATAGAATATAGAATATAGAATAGAATATAGAATATAGAATAGAATATAGAATAGAATATAGAATAGAATATAGAATAGAATATAGAATAGAATATAGAATATAGAATAGAATATAGAATAGAATATAGAATAGAATATAGAATATAGAATAGAATATAGAATATAGAATATAGAATAGAACATAGAATAGAATATAGAATAGAATATAGAATAGAATATAGAATAGAATATAGAATATAGAATAGAGAATAGAATATAGAATATAGAATATAGAAGAGAATATAGAATAGAATATAGAATAGAATATAGATTAGAATATAGAATATAGAATAGAACATAGAATAGAATATAGAATAGAATATAGAATAGAATATAGAATAGAATATAGAACATAGAATAGAATATAGAATATAGAATAGAATATAGAATAGAATATAGAATAGAATATAGATTAGAATATAGAATATAGAATAGAACATAGAATAGAATATAGAATAGAATATAGAATAGAATATAGAATAGAATATAGAATATAGAATAGAATATAGAATATAGAATAGAATATAGAATAGAATATAGAATAGAATATAGATTAGAATATAGAATATAGAATAGAACATAGAATAGAATATAGAATAGAATATAGAATAGAATATAGAATAGAATATAGAATAGAATATAGATTAGAATATAGAATATAGAAGAGAATATAGAATAGAATATAGAATAGAATATAGATTAGAATATAGAATATAGAATAGAACATAGAATAGAATATAGAATAGAATATAGAATAGAATATAGAATAGAATATAGAATATAGAATAGAATATAGAATATAGAATAGAATATAGAATAGAATATAGAATAGAATATAGATTAGAATATAGAATATAGAATAGAACATAGAATAGAATATAGAATAGAATATAGAATAGAATATAGAATATAGAATAGAATATAGAATAGAATATAGAATATAGAATAGAATATAGAATAGAATAGAATAGAATGGGCTGCCATACAACACAGTAGGATAAACAAACAAGGTATTTAAGAAGGTTTCTGTTAAAATAATGATATGTTAGATGAAGTGTAATATATACTGCAGAAGGCATGATATGTACAACTGAAAATATATACTATATAATTTGCTGTAAACTGTGAATGTGTGCAAGAGGTATATGTATAAAATATGTACATATGTCAGATGGCTACCAGAGAATTGTATAATAAATAACAGTTTCAAAGTGAATAAATTACAGTTGAAAGATGAATAAAATTAGAAATTCCAAAGTTACAATTTAAAGCTGCTGTAAACATTAATTAAGGCAAAGTGAAGTTTGGGTTGGTTATGGTGTGAGGGGCTATGAATAACTATTAATAACTGCTAAAGGTAATTAACAACAAAGTTATTCATTTTAATCAAAATTACCCAATTTGGGGCTCCAGCTGACTATCAGGACTTAACAGCCAATCAGCTCACAGTCTCTGTCAGGTATTGTATGAATACCTTTCAGGTAAAGTATTACAGAACAATAGATGAAGGAGTGAATTCATGCCCTGGAGTTCTCTTAACAGTCCTGAACACATATACAGAATTAACAACTTCTCTCCAAATTACTAGAATTTATTAACAAAATACTTCAACTTCCAGTTAAAAAACTTCAGTCAACAAACTCTTAAACTACACCAGAAACATTCAGCTACGCTATTAATCTAAAGAAGTGAGGCTGTGGTCAGAGGGCCCGGTGGCACCTGTGTATGCAGCCTCACCTCTGTCAAGTCTGCCCCAGGGCGGCTGTGGCTACAACGTGGTCTGCCTCTGTCAGAGTGAATGACTGAATGTAGTGTGGAGCACTTTGGGGTCTCTAGGGACTTGATAAAGCACTTTACAAGTTCAGGCCATGTACCATTTTTATTAATAAGGAAACTGAGTAATTAAGGAACAATAATAATAATAATGATGCCAAGAAACTAAGAATAAAACTGAAACCAATGTGAATATGTCTGTTTAACCCCTAATTCACCCCGTCTCCATCATTTGTGCATTTTCCTTACTGTTGCAAAACAGAAGCCATTCCAGTCAATGCGGTAATTCACAGCGGCATAACGGAGAGCTGACGCGTCCTTCAGGGTTCCTACCAGTTCTTCCTGCCACTGCCACAAACTGTCGGCCCTGCAGCAATTCAATCAATTTCTGGGCACGTTTGCAATGTAATGCACTGCAGACGTGCACAGCGCCCCCTACCGAACAAGATGGGTAGCTCGGTCAGCAGGGAGCTGAGGAAGGGCGGCTGCTGACGTCACTCTGCTGCGCCCGCAGCTCGGAATGTTTTTTCATTTTCGAGTTCTGGGCAGGACTTTACGGACAGACCACGAAAACGAAAAAGCAATGTCTGCTTTGTTTTCTTTTTGATTATGGCATAAAATGTGCAGTCATGAAGAAGAAAATGCAAATAGGATGATTGATTACTAATTTTATTTATGAGTCAAATAATGCAGCCACATTCTTAAAATGAAAAAGCATTTCTGGAAATGCTTTTTCATTTTCAAATTTTATATTTCAAATTGAATTTTGGTATCTATTTGCTGAGGTACATTTTGAAAAATAAATCTCAAATGTCTTTTTCATTTTAATTAAGTGAAAGAATGAGCAGTCTTGAAGAAGAAAATTAAAATGCAAATAGGATTATTGATAACTAATTTCATTTATGAATCAAACAATGCAGCCACATTCTTAAAATGAAAAAGCATTTCTGAAAATGCTTTTTCATTTGAAATATGGTAACGATTTGCTTCCATAGTTTATTATCAGAATCAGCTTTATTGCCAAGTTCGTACATACAAACAAGGAATTTGACTCCGGTACACTTTGCTCTTTTCTTCTGTTTTTGCATTACAGAATATACATATTTACAATGTACAATATACACATATATAATAAAAAGGTGCATTTGCAACATCTGTATGTTTTGTACTCTATTAAATGTTCATCAGAGAAACAGCCTGCAGGAAGAAACTGTCTCTGTGGCGGCTGGTTTTAGTGAACAGTGCTCTGTAGCGCCACCTGAAGGTAAATCTCTGAACAGTTTATGTGCAGGGTGTGTGGGGTCAGCAGAGATTTTAGCAGCTCTTTTCCTGACCCTTGACCTGTATAAGTCCTGGATGGAGGAAAGGTCAGCCCTGATTATTCTCTCTGCAGTCCTGATTATTATTATTATTAGGCTACAAATACAGAAACACTCAGTAGTATTCCTGCTGTTTAGCTAACAGGAGCTTGAATGAGATATTTTGTCTGTTATCTGAATGGATCCTAAAACGCATCCAGTGTAATTTGAAGGCATAATTTGCGATGGATGAGCAAGCAGAAATGGAACGTTGTCAGTGTGAATTGGAGTACGGTTTGTTTGTCAAATTAGCTTTAAAGGTAAATAAAAGCTAAATAATATTTGTAGGTGTTCAAACAACCCGTTCACAATGCAAAGCAGAAGGATAAGTAAAACATTATTTTAATAGAATAACGGTAAAAATCATTTGCTGAATTAGATATTAATAACACTTTGTGTTAACTATCCATCACAGTGATTTCAGGGTTGAATGGAGTGATGGACTACCAGGATGGGGGCTTATAGACACAATTTGGCAGACGGACGACAGGCGTGATGTTTAAATACAACAGGATATTCCAGGGATTCATTTTCTAATATGGTGACAGCAGCTTCAAACAGCACCAAAAGCTCAACTCAAAATTATAAAGGGCCTGTAAAAACAACTCCTGCTGACCAAAGCTTTGTAAAAAAAAAAAAAAGACAGGGTGATCAAATGTAAATCCATAAATGAATTCAAATGTAAAAGAATAAAAGTGCTGATAAGGGTTAAACAAGTCTGGCCTCAAACACCTCAGTGCTGACAGCAGATCTAATTGTGACGGGTTGCTGGTCCAGAAAACACTAAAAACCCACCCTATTGGAAGAAAAATTCACTCACCGTCAGTAATCAATAAAATCCAGCCTGGTCAGAAGATCGTTTTTTTCCTGATCCCGTCTTCAGTGCTACATGAAATGAGCTGAAAGCAGCCAGAATTTAGCTGTTCACAGAAGCTTGAGAGCCGTCCAGGGAACTGCAGCTTGAGTCCTTCAATGTTTCCCAGGATGGTGTTCAGAATACCAGAGTCTGAGACGGAAAACCGTCCTCAGAACAGAGTGTGTTCACAACGGGATTTAATGCTGCCAACACAGGATTCATTATGGACAGAACAAAGACTAAATATATCGTAGGTGATACTAGGAAAGTTTTGGATACAGGTCAGTACGTCCAATAATGTAGTGACTTCTGCTTTGTTGGAGTCTTAGTAACCTCTATATTTGTATCATTTTCACACTGAAAAGGTTCAGATAATGTGGTGGAAAATAAACCTTTAAATAATCTTGTGAGGCAACCAGTTGGTTATATTTTTGGCTGCTGCAAGAGTAGAGTATCAGACAAAACCAGCTGGCTTTACAATGACACTGAAGCTCAGATACCATTCAGAGTCCTTCCTGCAATCCACACATACACAAAGTTACACCGTGGGAATGTGATAGGCTTCTGAACTCCAGCACCTTGTCCCCTCAGACATCTGATCACCCAGTTTCTGTCCAATGGACTCACCTGCCTGCTTAGATAACCCCAAGTTAACCCCTAGGTCCCTACTTGCAAATGTCACACAGGTCACAGGCTGCACTCCTTCTGATAAACATTTTCTAAGAATAGAAAAGGATAAACAAACACAGGTTATTATAAAACTTCTCTACAGATAATCAAGCAAATTGTTGGGACCTTGGTGGCTACTACAGATACATCATAATAAATTAGAATATTATTGAAACATTCATTTATTTCCATCACTAAGTGAAACTCATTATTTAGATTAATTTCACACAGACTGATGTTTTAAAGTCTTTATTTCTGTTAATTATGAGGATTTTCTGCTTACAGCCAATGAAAACATGAGATTTATGATTAAAATATTACATCAGACCAATAAAAACATTTTAATACAGCAATGTGGGCTTAATGAGAACTATGTTTAACCCCTGCTTAAAGGTTGTTATTTTAAAAGGTTCATTTAATCTGACAGACGAGCCTCATTGGAACCCAGATTCTAATTTAAAATGAAACTAAACCTGATGTAAAAAGCATAATTTGACACAATTTGAAAAATCAAGGCGCTGACTCAGTGATGCCTGAAGGCAGTGGAGGACAGAATGGGTCCAGTTTGAGTTGTAAAGGGATGTTAGCAGCTTCATTGCTAACGTTCGATCGATGCTGGCAGGTCCAACTGTGTCTGAGTGAGATGGTTTTATGCCCAAATGTGGTGCCGTGACCCAAACGTGTACGAGCTGTACCCTTTGAACCAATGGGAAAATTCAACTGCCGTAACCACCGTTTAACCCAAAGAGGGCAGCACTAAGAATGTTTTAGGACAAATGTTGCAGAATTAAACAAGTTTACATGAAAATGTAAGAAAATGTGTAACATAAAGATAGCACCCTTAAAGGAAAAGAAGTTTATTTGGGGTTTAGTTTCAGTTCAATGTCTTGTACCTGTATGTAAACTGCTATTCTTCTACTTCTTGCAATGATGAACTGCTTCTATCATCTGGCTGCAGTTCCACCTCTGATTGAAATGAACTGTACGTGATTATTGAGGATATTGGCAGACAATCCTTACAGTTATTCTATGATAATCATTCACTTTATAATAATCAGAAACACTTTGAGGGTTTTATTTTGCTTGTTCTGCAGGTAAGAGCTGACGTGACTCACTGGTTCCTGTCTGAACTGGTCAGAGGAAGTAGATCCTGACGTTTCTGATAAAAAGCAGTCATCTAGTTTTTCATTCAGTTCATCTCACCCTGCACCATGCAACAAACACATTTCCCTTTTGAGCACTTGAAGCTGGAAGATCTAAAACTAAAACCTGAAGTAGCAGACAACAGTTACCTGTTCAAAACAAACATCCCAGAATATCCTAAACCAGAGTTCTACGTAAGTCTTCTGAAACATGAAACTACAAGGGAGGGACTACAAGGGATCCACACTGATGGAGGATTCAGGGATCCAAATGGAGTATTCAAGGATCCAAATGGAGTATCACTGATATGGTGGAGTCTGACTGTGGGACCAGAAGAGATAAATGATGCTGAAACGAGGCTCCTGAAGAAGACTTTCCCAGGCGTGGAAGATCATGAGCAGCAGACGTTCCAGTGGAAGTTTGCCACCTCTCCAGCCTTCCTGGAGACGTCCCGGCTGGGATCGTTCCGCTTCACCTTCCCCCTGGAGGAGGTGCTGACGGCCTACAGAGACCAGGTAAGATCTCTCCATGGGTCAAACATCTCGCTTTAACTATGGGACCTCCAGCCCATTGCCTCTACACTTCTAGAGCCACCAGGTTCTGGTGTTCTGTCCACTCTCTGCCTTTCTGCATCTGATATCCTGCTGTTCTGATTTGGACTGTCTCTGGGGCATCTCTGCACAGCCTCCATCTTGTTTCCTGTCTTTGATCTTTGTGCCTGTTCTTGTCTGTGGTATAAATATAAACCTAAAGTCAATAATCTGCATCAATGATGAGGTGTTTTTATTCAAAGTCAGTCTCTTTTCTTCAGATTTGCTCTGGAGCTAAGCCCGTCATGCGGGTCTACGAGACTGTTCTGTACAAACAGGAAGTGATGTACGTCGTTCTGGTCCACAGTCCAGAGTTCAATAAGAAGTTTTCAAAGTATCCTTTACTGAAGGATGACCCAAACGCCGTCTGTGTTTACAAAGATGAACGTTTTATCTGGAGGTCAGAGGCCATGTGTGAGACTCACTGGTAAGAACCTGATAAAAAATGTTTTTACATTTAAAGTCGGTCCTTTTTTCCTCCACAGTTTAATAAACAGCAAAAAGAAGTTCTAGATGTTATTTTACAAAACAAGGACTAACACATCACTACAGCTCATGTTTGCAGCTGGAGTGAATCATGCACCATAAACCGTAGTCTTCATCTTCACGGCTGCTTGAATCCTTCTGCTGGTTCATTTATTGAAAACTCTGTCCACACTTGAGATTCTGAGCAGTTTGGAAAAAATCTTTCTTCCAGGATTTCCACAATTGTTTTGGATTTATGCTTTTATGAAAACCCCCGACAAAGTGAAAATATAAGTAAATTATCCTTATACTGTATAATATCATGCCAGTCCAACCCCAGGAGAGGTCAGTGCAGGCCTCAGTTAGCAGGTTAAAGGTTAAAGATCATAGCAGAAAAACACTGAACCAGTATGGCCTGACCTGGAGCTCTGGGGGAACGTTTTGTGTTTATTGTTGTTTTTACAGGTATGCGCTGAACATCAGAAAAGATACAAACCAGATGGAAGCCAGACGTCTGCCGAATTATCAGTTTTATGTTTGGGACCATGTTGCTGTCGCCCTGCATGTGGAGAACACAGAGGTACCTTCACTGACCATCCTGCTGACAGTCAGTCTTGGATGATTTAATCCATTTTCCCTCCATTCTTTACTCTAAAAAACATTTATCTTTATCCTTGACCTTATCCTTAAGTGGCCATATTATATATTTTAGTGTGTAAATAAATGTATTTGGAGTTTCGACTACTTCATGATCTGTACATAAATAAAAAAGTAACAGTGAGCATCTTGTGACCTGGCAATCTGAAACTGGGACTGAACCTTGCAACAATAACTTCAAAGATCCAACTCTAAAGTCAAAACCTAAACACTAAAAACACCAGAGTACAAAAACAGCATCCATGTGATGTAAATCAGTCTATTGAATGAGGTAAAAACTCAACACAAATCTAATAGATGGAAACTATTAAATAATAAACACTAATCTGCTTTTTCTAGATGGAACCACTGTTCTAGTTAAAAAGAATCAGAGTTACTACAGCGTCTAGTTTCTCTTTGGGATTATTGGGATTAAAGTGTTTGAATCTCATATTTACCCAGTAAGCACTGGTCTGGATGGCAAAGAAGTGTCAATTAAATAAAATAAAACTATACATTTTAATGAACATATTGTTTTTTTTTATCACAGAAGATAATTACATGTAACACAACTTGTAATGAGTATTTCTACTGTAACTGTAATTTAATTCTTAACAAATGAGATTAATGTTGTAATAAAATGACGTGAATCAACAACACTGGGTACATATGAACATTTAATATAAACTGTCAGGATGCTTCACTTTTACAATTCCAGTTCCTCAAAACTGAGACACAAATTAAGATCAAGATAATAGATTTTTGATGTTTGTTTATAGATTTAGGATCGTTCCTGTCTGCTCCTTGATGCATTCAAATATTATATCTCCCACCTTTAATTTCATCCCAGGACTTTCTTGCTTCACAGCAACTGTACTAACAGCACCACCATCCAAAGCAATTTACCAGTGAGGATACAGCAACACAGTTATTATAGCTACTTGGAAGGAAGACCACTAGTCAGGTTCTGTCAGAGGAGACAGTGTAGAAGGGAGATACAGAAAGCTGGGTCAAGTGTTGGGTCTGCTACTGTCCCACGGTCCAACAGGCAATATGAGCTAAACATAAATGGTTTCAAGTTTTTTATTATTGGTGAAAAATAAACTGTTTTCTCACATTATGTTTGAAGAATTCAGCTCATCTTGTTGCATTGCTGTCTTTCCAGAACGTGCTGAAGTTTGATGTTAATAAACTTCAACAGAACCTCAAGTACTGTGAGGAAGGCGGCAGGACATACCGTAGTAATTATACAGACCTTGATGTGGCTAAAGACCTCGTTTTCAAGTTCTGGCCAGACTGGCCCGGTCCTCTGGAGGTGGAGCGGTCCCTTCAGCTCAGCTACCCAGGTAAAACGTATGAACTCTGCATCAATGACTTTATGTTACCCAGCCAGATCTGACAGGTTCCTCTCCTCCCTGACAGTCTATACTTTAATAAATCATCCAGACCTCAGAAGCATTTTATCAGCTTTCTTCACACAAGAAGAGAAAATGTAACAGTCAGAGTGCCTAGATGATCGATGCATGCATATTTGAACAAATTCAACCATGTCTTTCTCTTTGTAAAAACACTGCATATATACATACTTACAATATATACCTAAATCTATATAGATTTAGATATATCTACAGAAGTTGGACAATGAAACTGAAACACCTGTCATTTTAGTGTGGGAGGTTTCATGGCTAAACTGGACCAGCCTGGTAGCCAGTCTTCATTGATTGCACATTGCACCAGTAAGAGCAGAGTGTGAAGGTTCAATTAGCAGGGTAAGAGCACAGTTTTGCTCAAAATATTGAAATGCACACAACATTATGGGTGACATACCAGAGTTCAAAAGAGGACAAATTGTTGGTGCACGTCTTGCTGGTGCATCTGTGACCAAGACAGCAAGTCTTTGTGATGTATCAAGAGCCACGGTATCCAGGGTAATGTCAGCATACCACCAAGAAGGACGAACCACATCCAACAGGATTAACTGTGGACGCAAGAGGAAGCTGTCTGAAAGGGATGTTTGGGTGCTAACCCGGATTGTATCCAAAAAACATAAAACCACGGCTGCCCAAATCACGGCAGAATTAAATGTGCACCTCAACTCTCCTGTTTCCACCAGAACTGTCCTTCGGGAGCTCCACAGGGTCAATATACACGGCCGGGCTGCTATAGCCAAACCTTTGGTCACTCATGCCAATGCCAAACGTCGGTTTCAATGGTGCAAGGAGCGCAAATCTTGGGCTGTGGACAATGTGAAACATGTATTGTTCTCTGATGAGTCCACCTTTACTGTTTTCCCCACATCCGGGAGAGTTATGGTGTGGAGAAGCCCCAAAGAAGCGTACCACCCAGACTGTTGCATGCCCAGAGTGAAGCATGGGGGTGGATCAGTGATGGTTTGGGCTGCCATATCATGGCATTCCCTTGGCCCAATACTTGTGCTAGATGGGCGCGTCACTGCCAAGGACTACCGAACCATTCTTGAGGACCATGTGCATCCAATGGTTCAAACATTGTATCCTGAAGGTGGTGCCGTGTATCAGGATGACAATGCACCAATACACACAGCAAGACTGGTGAAATATTGGTTTGATGAACATGAAAGTGAAGTTGAACATCTCCCATGGCCTGCACAGTCACCAGATCTAAATATTATTGAGCTACTTTGGGGTGTTTTGGAGGAGCGAGTCAGGAAACGTTTTCCTCCACCAGTATCACGTAGTGACCTGGCCACTATCCTGCAAGAAGAATGGCTTAAAATCCCTCTGACCACTGTGCAGGACTTGTATGTCATTCCCAAGATGAATTGATGCTGTATTGGCTGCAAAAGGAGGCCCTACACCATACTAATAAATTATTGTGGTCTAGAACCAGGTGTTTCAGTTTCATTGTCCAACCCCTGTATATAAATTTGGTTTCTGTTTTCAGAATAATGACATCCTCTGTTTTTAGACACTCACTGGACACTTTATTAGGTACACTTGTTCAGCTGCTTCTCGACACAAACAGCCAATCACAAGGCAGCAACTCAATGCATTTACAGTGCCTTGTGAAAGTACTCGTCCCCCTTGAACTTTTCAACCTCCTGCCACATTTCAGGCTTCAAACATAAAGATATAAAATTCTAATTTTTTGTGAAGAATCAACAACAAGTGGGACACAATCGTGAAGTAGAATAAAATTTATTGGATGTGTCAAACTTTTTTAACAAATAAAAAACTGAAAAGTGGGACGTATAATATTATTCAGCCCCTTTACTTTCAGTGCAGCAAACTGACTCCAGAAGTTCAGTGAGGATCTCTGAATGATCCAATGTTGTCTCAAATGACTGATGATGATAAATAGAATCCACCTGTGTGTCATCAAGTCTCCGTATAAATGCACCTGCTCTGTGATAGTCTCAGGGTTCTGTTCAAAGCGCAGAGAGCATCATGAAGACCAAGGAACACACCAGGCAGGTCCGAGATACTGTTGTGGAGAAGTTTAAAGCCGGATTTGGATACAAAAAGATTTCCCAAGCTTTAAACATCCCAAGGAGCACTGTGCAAGCAATCATATTGAAATGGAAGGAGTATCAGACCACTGCAAATCTACCAAGACCGGCCGTCCCTCTAAACTTTCATCTCAAACAAGGAGAAGACTGATCAGAGATGCAGCCAAGAGGTCCATGATCACTCTGGATGAACTGCAGAGATCTACAGCTGAGGTGGGAGAGTCTGTCCATAGGACAACAATCAGTCGTATACTGCACAAATCTGGCCTTTATGGAAGAGTGGCAAGAAGAAAGCCATTTCTCAAAGATATCCATAAAAAGTCTCGTTTAAAGTTTGCCACAAGCCACCTGGGAGACACACCAAACATGTGGAAGAAGGTGCTCTGGTCAGATGAAACCAAAATCAAACTGTTTGGTCACAATGCAAAACGATATGTTTGGTGTAAAAGCAACACAGCTCATCACCCTGAACACACCATCCCCACTGTTAAACATGGTGGTGGCAGTATCATGGTTTGGGCCTGCTTTTCTTCAGCAGGGACAGAGAAGATGGTAAAAATTGATGGGAAGATGGATGGAACCAAATACAGGACCATTCTGGAAGAAGACCTGTTGGAGTCTGCAAGAGACCTGAGACTGACGGAGATTTATCTTCCAACAAGACAATGATCCAAAACATAAAGCCAAATCTACAATGGAATGGTTCACAAATAAACGTATCCAGGTGTTGGAATGGCCTAGTCAAAGTCCAGTCCTGAATCCAATCAAGAATCTGTGGAAAGAGCTGAAGACTGCTGTTCACGAACGCTCTCCATCCAACCTCACTGAACTCGAGCTGTTTTGCAAGAAGAATGGACAAGAATTTCAGTCTCTCGATGTGAAAACTGATAGAAACAAACACCAAGAGACTTGCAGCTGTAATTGCAGCAAAGGAGCTGAATAATATTGCACGCCTCAATTTTCTGTTTTTTATTTGTTAAAAAAGTTTGACACATCCAATAAATTTCATTCCACTTCACGATTGTGTCCCACTTGTTGTTGATTCTTCACAAAAAATTTGAATTTTATATCTTTATGTTTGAAGCCTGAAATGTGGCAAGAGGTTGAAACGTTCAAGGGGGCTAAAACTTTCGCAAGGCTCTGTATTTGTCAAGGCGTGATGAAGAAGACCAGCTGAAGTTCAAACTGAGCACCAGAATGAGGAAGAACAGGGATCTAAGTGACTCTGAACATGGTTGTTGGTACCAGTCAAGCTAGTCTGAGTATTTCCGAATCTGCTGCTCTTCTGCTACAGCAGCAGCAGAAGACCACACCAGGTACCACCAGGTCTGTCAGCTGAGAACAGAAAACTGAGGCTACAATTCACATAGACCCACCAGGACTGGACCAGAACAGGTTGGAAAATGTTACCTGGTCCAATAAGTCTGGATTTCAGTTGCGATGTGTGATGGTCAGGTCAGAATTTGGTGGAAACAACAAGAAAACATGGATCCATCCTGCCTTACAGCAACTGTTCAGGCTGGTGGTGGTGTCGTGGTGGGGGGAGATATTTTCTTAGCAAACTTTGAACCTCTTATTATCAAGCAACCAAGCACCACAGTGGGCCCATTTCCTGATGCCTACTTCCAGCAGGAAGCTCAGATCATCTCCACTGGTTTCTTTAACTATGAGTTCACTGACCTCCAGTGGTCTCCACAAACACTAGATCTCAGTCCAACAGAGAACTATGCTACCATCTCTGAGGAACGTTTCTGACACCTTGTTGAATTTAAGCCGTGAAGAATCTGGACAGTTGTGAAGGCAGAATGGGGTCCAGCCTGGTTCTAGCAAGTAGGGATGGGCTTCGTGGACATAAAGATTTATCACAATATTTTGTAGTAATTATTGTAAAATGATACTAGTGATGGTAAATACTATTTTAGAATAACTGCAGTTATTTCTGGCAACAACCTGTGTAGCTGTCACGCTACTTAAAGCCCAGCTAACACAGATTCTGCTCAGATGTTGAGACGTGTTGCTGCTCTCATGGAACCAACAGAAGAAGTAGTATTACCGTTGAGGGGTCTGTAAACATCATGTTTACCCCCTGCCACAGGGGACGTCTTGTAACCGGTGGGTTGCCAGTTCGAGCCCCCGCTATGTCTGTCTCAGTCGTTGTGTCCTTGGGCAAGACACTTTACCCTCCTTGCCTGCTGATGGTGGTCAGAAGGCCCGGTGGTGCTGGTGTATGGCAGCCTCTGTCAGTCTGCCCGAGGGCAGCTGTGGATACAGTGTAGCTCACCACTGTCGGTGGATGAATGGGTGGATGACTGAATGTAGCATAAAGCGCTTTGGGGTCTCTGGGGACTTGATGAAGCGCTGTACAAGTATAGGCCATTTACCATGTATACAGGTTCTTCTCAAAATATTAGCATATTGTGATAAAGTTCATTATTTTCCATAATGTCATGATGAAAATTTAACATTCATATATTTTAGATTCATTGCACATTAACTGAAATATTTCAGGTCTTTTATTGTCTTAATACGGATGATTTTGTCATACAGCTCATGAAAACCCAAAATTCCTATCTCACAAAATTAGCATATATCATCCGACCAATAAAAGAAAAGTGTTTTTAATACAAAAAACATCAACCTTCAAATAATCATGTACAGTTATGCACTCAATACTTGGTCGGGAATCCTTTGGCAGAAATGACTGCTTCAATGCGGCGTGGCATGGAGGCAATCAGCCTGTGGCACTGCTGAGGTCTTATGGAGGCCCAGGATGCTTCGATAGCGGCCTTTAGCTCATCCAGAGTGTTGGGTCTTGAGTCTCTCAACGTTCTCTTCACAATATCCCACAGATTCTCTATGGGGTTCAGGTCAGGAGAGTTGGCAGGCCAATTGAGTACAGTGATACCATGGTCAGTAAACCATTTACCAGTGGTTTTGGCACTGTGAGCAGGTGCCAGGTCGTGCTGAAAAATGAAATCTTCATCTCCATAAAGCTTTTCAGCAGATGGAAGCATGAAGTGCTCCAAAATCTCCTGATAGCTAGCTGCATTGACCCTGCCCTTGATAAAACACAGTGGACCAACACCAGCAGCTGACACGGCACCCCAGACCATCACTGACTGTGGGTACTTGACACTGGACTTCTGGCATTTTGGCATTTCCTTCTCCCCAGTCTTCCTCCAGACTCTGGCACCTTGATTTCCGAATGACATGCAGAATTTGCTTTCATCCGAAAAAAGTACTTTGGACCACTGAGCAACAGTCCAGTGCTGCTTCTCTGTAGCCCAGGTCAGGCGCTTCTGCCGCTGTTTCTGGTTCAAAAGTGGCTTGACCTGGGGAATGCGGCACCTGTAGCCCATTTCCTGCACACGCCTGTGCACGGTGGCTCTGGATGTTTCTACTCCAGACTCAGTCCACTGCTTCTGCAGGTCCCCCAAGGTCTGGAATCGGCCCTTCTCCACAATCTTCCTCAGGGTCCGGTCACCTCTTCTCGTTGTGCAGCGTTTTCTGCCACACTTTTTCCTTCCCACAGACTTCCCACTGAGGTGCCTTGATACAGCACTCTGGGAACAGCCTATTCGTTCAGAAATGTCTTTCTGTGTCTTACCCTCTTGCTTGAGGGTGTCAATAGTGGCCTTCTGGACAGCAGTCAGGTCGGCAGTCTTACCCATGATTGGGGTTTTGAGTGATGAACCAGGCTGGGAGTTTTAAAGGCCTCAGGAATCTTTTGCAGGTGTTTAGAGTTAACTCGTTGATTCAGATGATTAGGTTCATAGCTCGTTTAGAGACCCTTTTAATGATATGCTAATTTTGTGAGATAAGAATTTTGGGTTTTCATGAGCTGTATGCCAAAATCATCCGTATTAAGACAATAAAAGACCTGAAATATTTCAGTTAGTGTGCAATGAATCTAAAATATATGAATGTTAAATTTTCATCATGACATTATGGAAAATAATGAACTTTATCACAATATGCTAATATTTTGAGAAGGACCTGTAGTTTATCAATGCCATGAGAAATTAAGCCTCTTATGATAACAAGATAAATAGTACAATAATTGCCCATCCCTACTAGTGTGATGTGTACCTAATAAAGTGGCCAGTGAGTGTACATATCTCAGGATTTGATTCCATTTAAAACAACCAGTTTGTGTTAAAAGCTGAATGTGAACATATTTTAGGCTGAAACCACAATCTAACACCATGTTACAGTTGCAGGACTCAAAGTAGTTCTTGCTGGGAGCTGTGGAGAGGAAACACGCACCACTTGCAACGCTATACTGGGAAGCACCACCCTTTATCCAGGTAACTGTGCTGAAATTAAACTGATGTCTTTAAACATACTCGCCGTCTTCCGCTTCATCCGGGACCGGGTCGCAGGGGCAGCAGAATCAGCAGAGACGCCCAGACACCTCCTCCATCTCCACCAGGAGGAGCCCAAGGTGTTCCCAGGCCAGCCGAGAGACGTATCCTGGGCCGTCCCCTGGGCCTCGTCCCGGAAGGACGAGTCTGGAGGCATCTGGAACAGATGCTGGAGCCACTTCAACTGACTCTTGATGTGAAGGAGCAGCAGCTCATAATTTGGTGGAAATGACACAAAGTTCATGCTCATAGGTGAGGGAACATAGACTGACCGGTAAATCTCCACCACAACGGACCGGCGCATCGTCCGTTCTTTAAACTTCCCCAACAACAATTAATTAATCAGTCAGTTTATTATTTATCAACAGATAAAGTAATGAATAAAGGTGGAGCTTCCACACACGGTGGCATACAAGGACCTTTCTCTGACAGGAAACCATTGTGAGAAAATGATCAAAAACACAGAAGAACCAGAGCTGTTGGACCAGCTTGAGACGAAACAAAGATAAATAAGGTTCTTGCAGAAGGTCTCAGCTGACACTCAAACTCTACAGAACAAGAAAACCTCAGGAAACAAATTCCACATCTGCAGGAAACAACAATGTTCTCAACAAGAGAACATTAAACCAACATAACTAGTAAAATAAGCTTCACAGACAACTAAATAATTATGAAATGCATCTTCAGATCTGACCACTTCTGGACATAGATGTCTGAAACTAAATTAAGAAAAACCATCACCTGGTAGAGAACTCCAAGCTCTCAGGTGTTTCCTACCAATCAGGATAGGCCAAGCAAGAGATCGACCTCCTCTGTCGATGAGATAGCAGCGAGCATCACTTCTGGTCTGTTTGACAGCAGGTCTGACTGGAGATGAAATGCAGTGTGCAGCATCGTCCAATCACAGCAACCAGGAGAGAGAAGTTATAAAATCACAGTGAATAAAGAGATGTTTACTGTTTAGGTTAAACACCTCAGTATTTGTCAGGTTGGTTGCTCAGTTTAGTGACCTAGTCAAAGTCATCTAAGGAAGCCTGGCCCACTGCTCTGAATCACTGCCTTCTATCCTGAGAAAGTGCGTAGTGACAGTGGAGGATCGGCTCCCTTTTAACACAAACAACTCTGCAGAACCAGAACCAGGCCCAGTGTAAGCAGTCATCTCCTGTGACTGACTGAGGCGTAGGGAGGCAAAGCAGAGTGTACCAGGAGTACTTTCTATGTTAAAGAAAAATGAAGAGTACAGAGTTTATAGCAGTCGTTGTCAAGACAACTCAACGTTTTGTTTTACAGTTATATTTAATCTCAGTATAGTTTGAGAATAAACTGGATTAACATTAAAAGTGGTTCCTCTTCTGGTCCAGAGTTGGTCCCAAAAAGGTTTCTGATGATTCCCACAAAGAGACACATCAGGACTTCATTTAAAATAACCAGGAGTAGGTTCTGCAATTAGCCGGGGTGTCTGCCAGAACCCCAACCTTCTCCTGATGAAGGTTATTGTTAGATGTGTTTTCATGACTGAGGTCCAGGATGACACTGTTCAGGTAAATTGTTACAAATCTGAATGATCTACATCATAACAGCTGCTAAAAAGCTCACATCAAAACAGATTCAGAACCTTTTCAAAGATCTGCCAACCCATGCAGCAACAACAGTTTGCAGAAAGTCTCACATCCCAGGCAGTTGGTTCTCAGTGATCCACTAAAAGATGAGATATCGCTTCATTCTTTGCAACTAACAACACAAATTTACAGGCTGGGAACTAAATTAGTGAAGACAAGTGAACGAATCTCAAAACAAAGCTGGAACGTTTTAGTCCAGGTCTGTTCTCCCATCGCTGAGCGCTGCTGTCACATAATCTGATAGTTCTGGCCTTCAACACATTTATTTAGTTTTAGTTCATGTTCTCACAGACCTGGTCTGGGCCCATTTCCAGTTGTCAAACTGGGATCCAGTTTAACAATAACATCCTGTTTTCTCTCCTCACCCCAGGATCACATTCAGGGGAGGTGACAGTAGACAACCTGGTGGTGAACATCATCAACACTCCAGCCTTCTCAGAATTACAAGTGAATGAAAAGAAGAAGAAGAAGACCTTAGACCACATCAGACTCTCAGGCCCAGAACTTGAGGCCTTCCTACTGGTCATCAAGGCTCAGAACATCAAGGCAGCAAAGATCCGGAGAACAATAGGGGACTTTGAAGACATTTTTCAGAAAAAGGCCTTGAGACGCACCATGATTCTCTTCACCTACAAGGACCAGATGGAACCAGACATCCAGAACAAGCTGATGCAGGAAGTCCTGTTTGAGAAAGTGGGCAACAGATACCGGGTCTTCAACAGCAACCTTCCCAACAGAGATCTTGCCCACCAGGTCTCAGATCTGCTGAAGGAGGTGAAGAAGATGATTGTAGACAGATCTTCATCATAGGACACCTAACTTCACTAATCTTCTAAGTTTCT
Organism: Girardinichthys multiradiatus; assembly: GCF_021462225.1. NCBI lineage: Eukaryota > Metazoa > Chordata > Actinopteri > Cyprinodontiformes > Goodeidae > Girardinichthys > Girardinichthys multiradiatus. The sequence continues at coordinate 1,706,612 of NC_061804.1, forward strand.
TCTCCCTTGTCCTCCTTCCAACCCCATAACAGCAGTAGAGTTTATGTAGAAGATCAGAAGCAATATTTTCTCAGTCTCTAATGTTCATAATTAAAAACACATAAAGACTGAAGACTTAGGAACAACAGATGGTTAGTGGTCTAAAATAGGATCCTAGTTAAATGTTTGGTTCCGCTCGACTATGAAGCCCTGAAGTTTCCATCGTCTTGGCAATCTATCCTTGCAGGCTGATGACGGGCTCAGAATGGCTCTGTAGTAGAATCACTAAAGTTCTAGTCTTTGTGTCAGCTCAGGGAATACGGCAGTAGTTCTGGGTTCTGTTCAGGTCAGCCTTCCTCTTTGGTTTCACCTTTATGTATAGCCCAGAGATTCACTGACAGTGGTTTCTGAAAATGCTCCTCAAACCCTGCAGTGATGATAGATTTTTCAGATCATTTGGTTCTGTGTCACATCTTCTAATGTCCAACTGTTTCTAGACGGTGCTGTTCTGTCTTAACATGACCCGATTCTGCTTTTGTTTTAATTTTCCCATAAAGGAGGGAATCTTTGATTTTTGAAAAGCTTTTCATTTTGGAATAGTTACTTTTTGGTGTTTTTTGGGGTTTAAAAAGAGTAAAAGATTATTATGGCTTTAGGAGGTTATAAATGTGCTTTTAATGTTTTTACCAGAGATGTACAGAACAATGTATCTGGAATGTTGATTATATTATGGTGCACTCATCTACAGAGGTTTGATCATGAATCTTTAATGATTATGTAACCTTAATTAATGTCTTCTGTTGCTTGGCAACTAATAAATGTTCTTTAAATGGGACATTTTACTGGTTTGATCAGTTGATGGTGGTACATGTAAAACAATAAACATGTCAAACACGATGTAATGTTTCATTTTATGTATTACGTGTAGAAATGGGCAGCGTCTGCCATAGACTAAAATAGTTGTGAATAGTTTCACAACTTCCTCTTGAGATCCTTTAATGTCTTGCTGCTACCAGAAGGGGGCAGTAATGGGCTGAAGACAAACAGAACCATCTACACAAAGCATAATGGACCAACACCGTCTGGTTGTCAAAATAAGTTCATACATCAGTATAGTAAAACATGAATTATTGAATTTGTGTTAGAAGCATGCAGAGGCTCTCCTGAACAATTATGGATGGGAATCAAACCAGCGAGCTGCTGCTGAAGGTCTGAAACTCTAACACAACAAAGATGTGCAGAGAAAAGCTTCTGGGATCTCAAGTCGAAAAGGCAAAACTGTTGAGCTGATTTTGCTACAAGGCTGACAAACAAGAGAAGCTGATAGAGAACTGATGATCTTCAGCTACAGAGTGGAGCAACAAAGCTGACCAAGCAACTTGTTGTTAGCCCCATTATGCTGTTACCTCTCCACCTCCCCCATGATCAACAGCTCCATCCTACTGCAGGTACCAACTGACAGGGAAATAATCCCTTCTCCTGTGATTCTCCTGGCAAAAATCAGGAGCAACTTAACAGACTGGGAGGTGGAGTTGCTCCTAAATGAGTTCTGTAAAATCACTCATCAACTGTCAATATTTTATGTGCAAAACCAAACGTGTTAAAGCTGTTCATCACTATTACTGTAAATATGGGCAGAAGAGCACATTTTCATTTTTTAATGTTTCACTTTTAATTTCAGTGTTAATTATAAAAGTTTATTAAAGTTTATGTCGTTTTGTGATTATTTAGATTCTCTCCTCTTCAGTCAGTTTTATATTCTATTAGCGTTATTTGTTTCATTCCAGGTTTTATTGTGAATTTCCTTGCAGTGACATGTTCCAGCCTCTAGAGGTCCTCCCTCATTCTTCTCTTGTTTCTAAGCCAGCCGCCGCTGCTCATGCCGTCCAGAACCACACAGGTTCATCCTGATCTTCTGAACTTCCTCAGATCCATTTCAAGGTTCCTCCTGAAGTCTCAGTTTGGGTTTTCTTGGATTTTTGTCTTTAGGGTTTCCTGCACCGCAGCATATTTTGTTTCTTCTGTGTTAAACATTTTCATTTAAACTCCATAACATTAGGTTTTAAAAGCACATCTTAAGGATGATTTCAGCGGGTCGGTTCGAGGAGAAAGAACCGGACAGCAACATTTACTGAGAATAAAGGCGTCCTCTGTGTGACTGCGACGTCTCCAGTGTGTGCGTTACAGTCAAACAAAGTCTTTCTGTCCTCGCCGTTTCTTCCACTGTAAACACACTGCTACCATCCTCATTGATAAAGATGAAAATCTGGATTTGGCTTCATTTTCATCACAAACAGACGATACAAGTGTTTCCATTCAGACTGCAATCAGAAAAATCTGGTCGTCAGAAGAAAATCCAATTAGGCCATTTTCTCAAATCAAAAAGTTTAATAAATGTTTTACGTGTTTTGTTGGATAATATTAATCCATATGTAGACAAATCTGAAAGCTTTTCATTGTCTGCAGTCGTTCTCATTTTGACACTAAAAACACGTCATCATCCATCCAAACACACACAAACAGACGCAGTGTGTGTCGCACCCCCCCCCCCCCCAGTGACCCCCAGATCTCCGTCACAGAGTCTCACTGTTCAGTCTCCATCCAGACATGCAGCAGAAACACTCGTTGGTTTACAGGATGGCCACAGCTCTGTGCCCATCGCCTCTCGCCTTCATCATCCTCCTCTTCGTCCTGTCAGGTGAGACCTCACTTCTGATGTCCCAGCATGCACCAGCCCCTCAGGTCTAACGTAAACTCATTTCACCAACCAATATGAATCAGTTTTGCTTTTAATAAGTGGAGTTTGTCTCTTGGTGCCTTGAATCTGTTTTACATCAGTTATTTCTGTATCTCTGAGGATGGTTTCCACCTCTCTGCTCTGGTTATCTTATTATTATTATTATTTGCATGTCGTCTTCATCAGCTCTTTGTTTTAAATGTATATAACAGGGTGAGGTCTTCTGGTTGTTTCCTGTATTAGAAGTTAAGATTTGGTTCCTTTGAAACCCAGAATCCACTGAGTGTTCAATGATCCAGTAATAATGTCCAGTCCATCACTGGACCCGAGTCTTTTCAAAGGCAGAAGAACATTTTCAGGAGGATGACGATGGGAGACAAGCTGTGTCTCAGACTGACAACCAGACATCTTTGGCTTTTCCTCCATTCAGGACTACATTCATGTGGGAAAATTCAGATCTTTCCCACAATTCAAAATAAACCTGCAACCAGCTGGTTGGTAGAACAGAAGCTAGTGAACAGAAGACCTCCAGAAGGTTTACTGGGAAGTGAGGATCACAGGAAGGTTACCAGTAGGATGTGATCAGTGACTCAGGAGGTTTCCACATTAACCGTAGAAATGTAACACCTGATATTAACATTTTGATCTTCTATGTCTTCTTATTCACACACACAGAGACCATCACAGTGTTTTCTGATCTCTATTCTAAGGTGGACCCCCGGTGTCTGTCTCCTGTTTTAAAGTGACAGAGGGGGGCGTGGCCTCTCTGTCCTGCCAGTACTCTGTGAAGCGGTTCGGTCTGAGTCGGGTCTGTTGGGGTCGAGGCTGCGGGACCTTCTGGTGCAGCAACATCCTGGTGCAGATGGACGAGAACGGCGTCATCTCCAAGGTCAGCCTCATTCAAGCATCAACCAGTTCAGACACAAAGCCCAACACAGACCAGCTGCTGGCGTTTCTGGAGATCAGACCAATCTACAGGCACCACTTAGATGAATGCTGCCACCTGCTGGGCAATCAGAAATTATTTTATATAAATGTTAGTCTAACTAAATTTTTAAGAATAATAACATATTTATAAAGAGACTAAAGCAAGATGATTTAAGGTCTGGAGGTCTAATATTGTAATTTAGATCAGAGTTTTCTTACCCTTTTCTGAGAGCTCCTCTTTTTAATATATCATTCTGTAAACAGCTGCAGAATCTAGTTATGTTTCTTTGCAGTTTTTGATAGAAATACAGTTTCAGATTGATCATCAATTATAGTTTTTCATATATGTTCATAAATATTCTGGTACTGATTTATGTTGCAAAGATCTGCCTCCCATTCTACTTCTAGAGACTCTAGGAACCACCAGTAAACCTGCAGTCTGAGAACAAAGTGCTCTGTTAGGAACATATGGACCAATCAGATCTCTGATGTATGATTATATAAAGTTTAAAACATCACACTTTTTTAAATATATATAAACATTAATCTTTGAAATTTAAACTTATTTGAAATTCTAAGTATCAAACTCAAATTTCTATAAAATTGGGACTAAAAACTAATAAAAACATAGTGACCAAAGCTCAGTTTTTACGACTGCGTACGCGGTGCCACACATTAAACTGTCTTCACACCAAACTGTTTTATATGTGACGCTGCTTCGAGCAGCCGGTCGCGAGAACCCGCAGCGTCATGGCCTTTCTGCCTCGCACTGACAGGTATATTCCTCTTCTTCGTCCCTAGTCTGGTTTAATGGCCTTTAACACCACCTTCTTGTCTTTTTGTTTTTCCAAAGCTACACGACAAATTAATTCAGCCTCCCAGTCCGATGACGCCATGGCAGAAAGTGTGGGAAATGTAGGAATTTATTCCCAGAACTACAAGACATTGGTACACTCGATTATGAAGCCGCGGACAAGGAGCGCAAAGTCCGCGCTGCTCACAGTACGCCTGACCAAGTTCTGCCCTTCACTGTAACTGGAAACGGTTCTGAATGATGCAATTAGTCTCATTTATCATCTAGAGAACATAACAAATGTGATAACATGCTAAGAGTCAGAAGAAGATGAAGCTGCATATGACCTCAGGAGACAAGCTCACCTCACACAAACAGTAGGACATGTCTTCTGGACAGGTGAGGCTATGGTTCAGGTGAAACATCAAGGATACTCACCGTGAAAGGTTCAGAAGCTGGTATCTGTGATGAAAAGGGGAAACATGAGGATGTGTGGTTGACCTACGGTTGATACAGAGGAGGATGCTGGAGGTTTGAAGAGACGTCTGCTCTGTGGTCATTGCAGATGGATGATCTCAGACCTCAGTCTCTTTGACTTTAAGCAGCATGGCCTTATCAACACATCGTTTACATGAGCTTAACCGTCCTGTCTGAAGTCCTGATTTGTGTCCAGCTGGAGATGTTTGGAGCATAAAGAGAAGAATCAGACAAAGATTCTGCAGGAAAAGACGGAGATTCATCTGGAAAAAAATGAAACAGCGAGTTGTTCTTAACTTTAATAAATGATTAAAGGAAACAATGTTTCTGCATTAAAAGTTGGAGTCAGGTTTTACAAATACATCTTTTTTTTTCTTTGTTCTTTTATGTTAAAAGAAGATTCTAATCAAATCAGTTTCGTGTTAATTGGTTGAATCCATCAGTGAGTGATCTAAACCCAACCTTGATGCTGCAGGTTGACGACAGATATCTGCTCACCGGGGACATCCTGGATGGACAGATGGACCTGGACATCCTGAATGTGAGGAGGACAGACAGCGGGCCGTACTGCTGCAGGGTTGATGTGGACGGCCTGTTTAACGACAAGAAGGTGATCATGAACCTCAGAGTGGTCAAAGGTGAGCTGAATCACAGGTTCCCAGGAGCATTTCTAATTCAGTTCCATTAAACAACTTTATGAATTCAGAGAAATGAGATGTTGTAGCTCTTACGTTTCTTTAGAGTATTTAGTTGTAGTACTCTCCCTGATCACCCCAGGACACCACAAACTATAGATGACTTTAAACATGGCTTTAAAACCCACCTTTATAGGAAAGCTTTCGATTAAACTCTTGCTCAATTTCAGGTTCTTGCTCTGCCTCAAGTTGATGAACCCCTGGGAAAGTCCTTAACCCCAGGTTCCCTGATAAAACAACGAATCATCTTCCAGTGTTGCTCAAGAGTTAAAGTGCTTTGACTGGTCAAGAGTGACCAGTCCTTTTACTTCTTCTCCATGTTGGACATGGAGTTGGACCTACTCTCTACAAGTTCTCTATGATCTAAAATCATCTCCTTTGTTTTGTTCACATTCAAGATGAGATGATTGTTTCCAGACCGTGCCACAAAGTGGTCCACCAGCTCTCTGTGCTCAGCTCCTAGTTCTTCTCTGATCCACCCAACAGCAGAGTCGTCTGAGTATCTCTGCAGATAGTAGGACTCTGACAAAGGTCTGAGGTGTCCAGAGTGAAGAGGAATGGTGAAAATATGTAAGAGAACGAGGCATAACATTGGCCTCCATCTGAAATTCTGGTTTAAACTTCTCATCTGCCCTGTTGATGTCATTACTTGAATATTCTGGTCTTTATTCTTGGCTAATGTTCTGCTGGGAAACCTTGGTTCTGACATTCATGTGGATATTACTTTTAAGTGCAGCACTTCTCAACATCAGAGAGTCCTCTCTTGGGTTTTTTTCACCATCTTTCATTGATCCGAGGTTCACTGAGCTCCTGGCGAGTGGAGCTGCGGCTCTATATGGGATCCTGCGCCGAAAGCGTCGGAGGGGAAACCGTGCTGGTAAAGCTCCGCAAAAGAGGACTTCGCCACCACTGCCTTCAATCCACCTGGCAAATGTCCGCTCTCTCAACAACAAGATGGACGAGCTGCTTCTCCTCACCTGTAAAAACTCAGACCTCCACGGATCAGCGGTTCTCTGCTTCACCGAGACATGGCTGAGTGAAAACATCCCGGACCGCGCACTGCTGATGCCGGACTTCCAGCTGCTCAGAGCGGATCGCAGCGTGGAGCTATCGGGGAAGAAGCGAGGAGACAGAATCTGCTTTTATATAAATGAAGGTTGATGCAGAGACGTAAAAGTTCTGGAGAAACATGTAGTCCTGATCTGGAGTCATTTTTCATAAACTGTAAACTGTTTTATTCACTGAGAAAGTTTTCCTCGTTTATAATAATCGGCTCATATTTTCCACCTCATGGCTGAACTTCTGCTGCTGAAAAACATCTTGCTGAGCTGATTACAGACGTGGAGAAAAAATACACGGACTCTTTCATCATAATACTGGGAGATTTTAACAGAGCAAACCTCTCAAATGAACTCCCCAAATACAGACAACATATTAAATGTCCCACCAGAGATAAAAACACACTGAACCATTGTTACACAGCTTTAAAGGACTCATATCATGCTGTTACCAGGGCTGCTCTGGGTTTTTCGGATCATTACCTAATCCACCTCATCCCAACCTACAGACAGAAACTAAGAGCTTCCAAACCCAAGGTTCACACTGTTAAGAAGTGGACTGAGGAATCAAAGCAGACGCTACAGGCCTGCTTTGAATGCACAGACTGGACTGTTTTTGAAACTTCAGCCACTGACTTAAACCAACTAACTGATGTGGTGACATCATACATCAGTTTCTGTGAGGACATGTGTGGAGACCAAGACCTTCTGCACCTTTGGGAATAACAAGCCATGGTTTACTCCACACCTCAGGAACCTCCGCAGGGAAAAGGAAGAAGCTCACAGCAGTGGAGATTGGGCGCGGTACAGGCAGGCCAGGAACAGACTAACAAAGGAGATCAAAGCAGCTAAGAGAAGCTACAGTGAGAAGCTGAAGAACATCCTTTCTACTGGTGACACTTCAGCTGTATGGACTGGTCTGAGAAACCTGACTGCCTATAGGAGCCCCTCCACTCATCCTGAACAGAGTCGTCTCCTGGCCAACCGTCTGAATGGCTTCTACTGCAGACATGACAAGAAGCCATTCACACCTCAAACCATCTCCTCTACATCCCATTCAGGAACAAGTTCTTCCCATAAAACAACCAACCCCCTACCTTCAGATCCTCTACCTGCACTAAAGATCTCTGAGGAAGATGTAAACAGGCTCTTTCAGCGCATGAAAATAAAGAAAGCTGGAGGACCTGATAACGTCTCCCCATCATGTCTGAAAGCCTGATCAAATCAACTCGCTCTGATCTTCACAAGGATCTTCAACAAGTCACTGGAGAAATGTGAGGTCCCCTCCTGCCTCAAACGATCCACCATCATCCCGGTTTCCAAGAAACCCACCATCGTAGGATTAAATGACTACAGGCCTGTAGCCCTGACGTCTGTGGTCATGAAATCTTTTGAGAGGCTGGTGTTGAAGCACCTGAAAGACATCACAGGCCCCTGATGGACCTCCTGCAATTTGCTTACCGAGCAAACAGGTCAGCAGATGATGCTGTTAACTTAGGTCTACACTTCATCCTGCAACACCTCGACCACCCAGGGACGTACGCCAGGATCCTGTTTGTAGACTTCAGCTCCACCTTCAACACCATCATACCAGACATCCTCCACCAGAAGCTCACCCAGCTCAACGTCCCAGCCTCCACCTGTCAGTGGATCAACAGCTTCCTGATGGACCGATAGCAGCAGGTGAGACTGGGGAGCATCTTCTCCTGATCCAGATCAATAAGTACTGGTGCCCCCCAGGGGTGTGTTCTCTCCCCACTCCTCTTCTCTCTGTATACAAATGACTGCACCTCATCGGACTCGTCCGTGAAACTCCTTAAGTTTGCAGATGACACCACTGTCATTGGACTGATCCAGGATGGTGATGAGTCTGCATACAGACAGCAGGTGGATCGGCTGGTACACTGGTGCAGTCAGAACTACCTGGAACTGAACCCACTCAAGACTGTGGAAATGGTGGTGGACTTTTGGAGAACACCACCCCCATACACCCCCTCATCATCTTCAACAGCACTATATCGGCCGTGGACCACTTCAGGTTCTTAGGAACCACCATCTCTGAGGACCTGAGATGGTCTTCACACATAGACACTGTTCAGAAGAAGGTCCAGCAGAGACTGTACTTCCTGAGGCAACTCAAGAAGTTCAACCTTCCACAGGAGCTGCTGGTCATCTTCTACACTGCCATCATTCAGTCTGTCCTGTCTTCATCCATCTCAGTGTGGTTTGGATCATCCACCAAACAGGACAGGTCCAGACTGCAACAAATAATCAGGACTGCAGAGAGAATAATCAGAGTTGACCTTCCCTCCATCCAGGACTTATACAGGTCAAGGGTCAGGAAAAGAGCTGCTAAAATCTCTGCAGACCCCACACACCCTGCACATAAAGTGTTCAGAGCTTTACCTTCAGGTGGCGCTACAGAGCACTGTTCACTAAAACCAGCCGCCACAGAGACAGTTTCTTCCCCCAGGCTGTTTCTCTGATGAACATTTAATAGAGTACAAAACTACAGCATACAGATGTTGCAAATGTACCTTTTTATTATATATGTGTATATTGTACATTGTAAATATGTATATTCTGTAATACAAAAACAGAACAAAAGAGCAAAGTGTACCGGAGTCAAATTCCTTGTTTGTATGTACGAACTTGGCAATAAAACTGATTCTGATTCTAAGACATATTGTTGGGTGGAGGCCTTCATGGAAGCAGGAAGCAATATTCCCTGATGGCAGCAGGATAAGGCTCCATGTTTCACTGCAGAAATGCTCCAAGATGGTTTCAGGAACACAACTATGATGAGTTCTCAATTCAACCAACCATACAGAAAATGTGCTACACAAATGAGTCCAATAGACTCTAAATGACAAGATTCTAGGGTCCACCTCCAATCTTCCAGGACTTTAAGGGTCTACAGCTGGAGATAGATACTACAGCAGATCTTCAGAGGTGGACTACAAAACCCATACACGTATAATCACAGCCAGCTTATTCTAATCAGTTTCATCAGCTTTCTTCACTTCAAGGTCAGTTACAGTAATGGACTCTTTGAATCACTGATGTTTTTGTCTTTCTCTCAGCTCCATCCACCAATCCTCCTCATACAACTACAACCCCAGTAATGACGACCGACCGAGTCACGGAGCTGAGAGTCACAGAGCTGAGAGTCACGGAGCTGAGAGTCACGGAGCTCTCCACAGAGCTGACCACCACAGGTGTGTAGATCCATGCTGAATGATACTGAGCAGGTCCACTCAGAAGCTGGCAAGAAGATGCTCATCTATTATCCTGCTTCTAGGTATCCAAAGTGATTTCTGTCTGTTTGTAGTAAACGGGAGAACCCTGCTGTCATCACAGCTGGACCTTCTGAGGAGGAACTCCACGCTGCTTCGCTCTGATGCCATCACTGTGAGGATCCATTCTGCAGCTTTATGCGCCTCTTGCTGCTAAAAAAATGTTAGGGCTACAGGGTATGAGGAAAAGGTGATGTGTGGTAATATCGGTAAATGTTGATAGCGATATGACTTGTAATAAATAAATAAAAAACGGAAAAGTTTTGATTTACTTTGGGTTCATAGCAAGCTGAGATCCCAGAGAGTGAGAGGTCTATCCAGCTACTCATGTAGCTCTAAAGAAGATTACAATAGATTTTACTGCATCTGATAAACCTGATGATGAATAGATTCACCAGGGATGTGACAATAGCCTTCTTTGTCTTTCAGGTGGAGGATCCTCTACCTTCGCTTTCTCTTCAGATCAATGCTCCCGTCCTCTCGCTCTCCCTCAGCATTTTGCTGGTCATCGCTGCAGTTTTCCTCTTCCTGGCCTTCAAACGTACGTCCGAAAGCTTCTCTACATGTGATTTTACACTCTCGTTTTTCTGTTTTTAAAGCATCAAGAACATGAGGTGGGCTCATGGAGGCTAGCAACCAATGAAAATCTTTTAAGAGCCATACTTAAAACTCCAGGGTTAGTTTGTTTTTGTTTGTTTCTAATTTAAGACAAATTAAAGGTAAAAGCATCACGCTTCAATAAAGAAACTCTGGATTAGCATTAAAATAATGTCACTGTCCATCAGTAGCCACAGAGATCTCTGTAATGTCATGGTTAATAATTTACTTCCTACCAGTGATTGCTGAGACTGGCTTCTTATAAAAAATAAGAATTAGCCTATATTTTAAACGGCAACTTAAAAGAAACTCCTGGCTCCCCTCGAAGGGAAGTTAATCCCTTCCCTAGTTTGTGATTGATTTTGACTTTGGTTTTATCGCAGGTGGGATCTACGGAGGTGCTTTAAAGTCAGGCTGGTGAGTAATCTCAAGTAATCAGTCTACTACCTAGAAATATATCTGGTTTTTCGTCCTCCCGTGTTGCCCTGACTATTCATCATTTTAAAACATCCGGATGAAACACCCAAAGTGTCTCACCTGAAGAGACCAATTTGTTTTTCTGCTCCCCCCAGTTTGTCCTCAGATGAACCTCCTCACATCATCTACGAGATCCGCATGAGAAGACCTGTGCAGGAGAACATCTACACTCTGGACTAGAACGTGTTACAGGCTATGAAACCAAACAGCATCTTTACAAAGACAGAACTGTATAGAAGTCCTGATCCAGCCCGTTTTCTTTGTATTTTACTTCCAATGAATCAGACTCTTCCTTGGCCTTTTACAGTGGCTTTGAGAAATATTTCCCCATAACTAGGTAAGAGGACAAACTCCTAAAACCCTGAAGGATATTCAGAGCCATAGAAGATTAAGAACCTAGATTTTACATGAAAAAGTCTTCTTGAATCGTAAATGTACAACAGAAAACATTCAACACAAAAGGTTGTGATCAGGTCAGAACTGCATGTTAGATCATTCATAGGAAGTAGATGAGCTGGAAAAGAGCTACACTTTCTGGTTTACATGTTGTTAATCATTTTTGGTTCTTTCAGTATGATCATATATTCAAAATATGTGACGCTGTTGGTAGAAAAACCAGGCAAACGTTCCTATGCTGTGTTAGCTGATTATTATAAAAGTCTGTGTTTGTCTCATTACTTTCTGTTTCAGAGTCATAATAAAATATATTGATGCCCACTTTTATCCACTAATCCGAGTAGCCTTTTGCACAGATGTTAGCACGATTAACTCAGTAGTTTCTATGGCAACAGGACTTGACGGCATATTTGTTGGAACAGGTAAGAGAATCGAGTAGACACGATGTGTTGGACCAGCCAACCATTGTCTTCACCCTCTCATTTTCAGTGAGACTACAGGTCTTTCTCAAAATATTAGCATATTGTGATAAAGTTAATTATTTTCCATAATGTCATGATGAAAATTTAACATTCATATATTTTAGATTCATTGCACACTAACTGAAATATTTCAGGTCTTTTATTGTCTTAATACAGATGATTTTGGCATACAGCTCATGAAAACCCAAAATTCCTATCTCACAAAATTAGCATATCATTAAAAGGGTCTCTAAACGAGCTATGAACCTAATCATCTGAATCAACGAGTTAACTCTAAACACCTGCAAAAGATTCCTGAGGCCTTTAAAACTCCCAGCCTGGTTCATCACTCAAAACCCCAATCATGGGTAAGACTGCCGACCTGACTGCTGTCCAGAAGGCCACTATTGACACCCTCAAGCAAGAGGGTAAGACACAGAAAGACATTTCTGAACGAATAGGCTGTTCCCAGAGTGCTGTATCAAGGCACCTCAGTGGGAAGTCTGTGGGAAGGAAAAAGTGTGGCAGAAAACGCTGCACAACGAGAAGAGGTGACCGGACCCTGAGGAAGATTGTGGAGAAGGGCCGATTCCAGACCTTGGGGGACCTGCGGAAGCAGTGGACTGAGTCTGGAGTAGAAACATCCAGAGCCACCGTGCACAGGCGTGTGCAGGAAATGGGCTACAGGTGCCGCATTCCCAGGTCAAGCCACTTTTGAACCAGAAACAGCGGCAGAAGCGCCTGACCTGGGCTACAGAGAAGCAGCAATGGACTGTTGCTCAGTGGTCCAAAGTACTTTTTTCGGATGAAAGCAAATTCTGCATGTCATTCGGAAATCAAGGTGCCAGAGTCTGGAGGAAGACTGGGGAGAAGGAAATGCCAGAAGTCTCAAGACTCAAGACCCAACACTCTGGATGAGCTAAAGGCCGCTATCGAAGCATCCTGGGCCTCCATAAGACCTCAGCAGTGCCACAGGCTGATTGCCTCCATGCCATGCCGCATTGAAGCAGTCATTTCTGCCAAAGGATTCCCGACCAAGTATTGAGTGCATAACTGTACATGATTATTTGAAGGTTGACGTTTTTTGTATTAAAAACACTTTTCTTTTATTGGTTGGATGAAATATGGTAATTTTGTGAGATATGAATTTAGGGTTTTCATGAGCTGTATGCCAAAATCATCCGTATTAAGACAATAAAAGACCTGAAATATTTCAGTTAGTGTGCAATGAATCTAAAATATATGAATGTTAAATTTTCATCATGACATTATGGAAAATAATGAACTTTATCACAATATGCTAATATTTTGAGAAGAACCTGTATGTGAAGATCAGAACAAACCCAAAGATGCAGTCTCCTGTGTCCACTATTGAGGAGTGTCCTCATATACGATGGACAGCGTTTCCGTAGTGTAGTGGTTATCACGTTCGCCTAACACGCGAAAGGTCCCCGGTTCGAAACCGGGCGGAAACATGTTTTAGTTACTTGGATAGATGATGAAGAAACTACTTAACTTCAGTATAAATAAAGTGACAGTGAACAAAAAACCTTCTTGACAGTAATGAAGTGACATTTTACGTAACACAAAAGCTGTTTCCGCCCGGTTTCGAACCGGGGACCTTTCGCGTGTGAGGCGAACGTGATAACCACTACACTACGGAAACCCTGTCAGTACGCAGACATGCAGGGTGTATGTCTGCTCATAGAGGTACACTTGATAATCGGTAATTCTCACATGTTCTTTTTTAGAAATTAAGGTCAATTTCCAGGTGAAAATGAATATCATACTTCCAGAGCAGAGTTAATCCGCCTCCCTCTCGGTACTTCTGCCCAGTGTTAGTCGCCACACCTGACTCTAAGGTCAGAAATTCTTAGGTTATTTCCTTAGTTCTATTCTTTCCTTTGACCTCAATGAGGGTGGGACAAAAACTAGAGCTCACAAAAAAATTGGGAGAATTACTAAATTAATGCAACAAAATATATATCGAACAGAAAAGATGTTTCTGCCCGGTTTCGATACAGACATGGAGGAACAATCCAGCTTAACCATGTCAAGGGGGAGGAGGCAGCAGTACCTGTGTGGTTCCCTGTGCGAGGAACTTCTCAGCAGGAAGGGTTTCACCTCCACCAGGCTAGATGGGTCACTGGAACTCTGGTATCCACTGAGCTCTTCCAGGCACAGGGAATGATTGGAAATGCTCGGTGGTATTTATAGCACCTTGTGGACCTGAAGCAACCAGATGTGAAGATGCCTGCTGTTTTAGATCCTGTTTTGGTCTTGGGCAGTACTTGGAGCCTTGCTGTCGCCCTGTCCCCCTAAACTAGTGGCCTTCGTGTGTGAGGCGAACGTGATAACTACTACACTACGGAAAATGATGCCACGGTTCAGTGTATTTCTGCAGTGGAAGTTGCTGTGCTTTCGGGGAACAACATTGAGTTTCCATTTTGTTTTTTCCGACTTCTCAGCTAAATATGTGGACATGTTATATAAATCACCTAAATGATGTCTGCTGTCAGTACAGGTTTCCGTAGTGTAGTGGTTATCACGTTCGCCTAACACGCGAAAGGTCCCCGGTTCGAGACCGGGCGGAAACACCTTTTTTTAAACATGTACCTTTACCACGTTGTTGCAATCAAGCCGTGTCAACTACATTTCCTATTCACACTTTTGTGTAAATACTTTAAAAGTAAGCGCACCTTTTCTCTAATAGTTACCAAATGTAAATCAATCAATTGTATGCAGCTGCTGCATCAACGTAGTTCGGTTCCGAAAAAGTGCTGAACAGCGAGATCTTGTTTGAACCAAAATGGCGGCACCGGCCTCTGGAAAAGAGGCAGAATAATAAAAGAAAGAAGTGTTTCCGCCCGGTTTCGAACCGGGGACCTTTCGCGTGTGAGGCGAACGTGATAACCACTACACTACGGAAACCTACAAAGCCATTTAAAAAAAGCCATGAAAAACTGCAGACCTTATCTGTGTAAATCATTGACATGTTTTAGATAATATATCCACGTATTTAATGTTGGGTGGAGTACAGCATACCAACATTTCTACCGTCTCATTCATCGTTTTAATTCGCCTCTCTAAACAGACATGTCTTTTCAATAACTGCTTTTCTATAAAAATGCCCCCAGACGCAAATAAAGTGTAAACTGTGTGAAAACCTCCAGCTTCTGATAACAAGCGGTTACCGTGAAAAAGTTAATCCCGGTTCAAAAAGCGATTTATGTAGCAATTTCTGCTGTTTAGGGACTAACATTCGATTAAAACAATAATTGTGACGGCAAAAAGTCACCTTTCCAACTACCATGTTTAAATATAAAGTTCGCTTCCATTATTTAAATCTCAGCCCTCAAAATTCACACTTTTAAGCCAGAAAATAGCCACCTGAAGCTAGCTTAACCCTGTACATACCTGCTACACAGAATTAGCATCCTGCTTATTTTCTTAAATGTTCATAGAAATAAACGTAATGATAAGTAATTCTCACATGTCTGTCCGTCTGTTTTCAGCACAAGGGTCCAACTCCGCATTATTCGAAGTTCCGATAGAAATTAAGGTCAATTTCAAGGCGAAAATTAATGTCATACTTCCAGAGCAGAGTTAATCCGCCACCCTCTCGGTACTTCGGCCCAATGTTAGTCCGCACACCTGACTCTTGACCTTTTATGGCTTTTAAGGTAGCTGTAATTAAACCTTTACTTAAGAAACCTTCACTTAATCGAGATGATTTAATAAATTACAGACCTATATCCAATCTTCCATTCTTATCTAAAATTCTTGAGAAAATAGTTGCTAATCAAATGTGTGAACATTTATACAGCAATGACCTGTTTGAAGAGTTTCAGTCAGGTTTCAGAGCTCATCATAGCACTGAAACAGCTCTGCTGAAAGTCACTAATGATATTCTTATGGCCTCAGATAATGGACTTGTGTCTGTTCTGGTTCTGTTAGATCTCAGTGCTGCATTTGATCCAGTCGACCATAATATTCTCTTAAAAAGGCTGGAATATGCTGTAGGGATCAGGGGAACAGCGCTAGGCTGGTTTAAATCTTATCTGTCTGACAGATTCCAGTTTGTTCATTTAAATGATAAATCATCTTTAAACTCCAGGGTTAATTGTGGAGTACCACAGGGTTCAGTACTTGGGCCAATTCTCTTTACTATATATATGCTTCCAATAGGTCAAATTATCAGGCAGCATGGGATAAATTGTCACTGTTGCGCTGATGATACTCAGCTTTACTTATCCATAAATCCTGATGAGCCCAACCAGTTAGATAGACTACAAGCATGTCTTGAAGACATAAAAACTTGGATGACTTTAAATTTTCTGCTTCTAAATTCAGACAAGACAGAAGTTGTCGTCTTTGGACCGGAGTCTTTAAAAAAGAAACTGCTTAGTCAATCACTTAACCTGGATGGCATTAAATTGACCTCCGATAATAAAGTAAAAAACCTTGGTGTTATTTTTGACCAGGACATGTCATTTAAATCCCATATTAAACAGGTTTCTAGGATTTCCTTCTTTCACCTCCAGAACATTGCCAAAATCTAGTTCCTAGAGTCTCTAGAAGTAGAATGGGAGGCAGATCCTTTAGTTATCAGGCTCCTCTCCTGTGGAACCAGCTCCCAGTTTTAGTCCCTGAGGCAGACACCCTGTCTACTTTTAAGACTAGACTTAAAACTTTCCTTTTTGATAAAGCTTATAGTTAGAGTGGCTTAGATTATCCTGAGCTATCTCTGTAGTTATGCTGCTATAGGCTTAGGCTGCTGGAGGACATAATGACCACTTTCACTCTCTCTTACTTTTCCTTCCCATAGAAAGTACTCCTGGATCAGTGCTTCTTTGTTCTCTTTGTGTCTCTGCTCTGTTCTCTCAAACCCCCAGTCGGTCGTGTCAGATGGCCGCTCACACTGAGCCTGGTTCTGGTTCTGCTGGAGGTTTCTTCCTGTTAAAAGGGAGTTTTTCCTCTCCACTGTCGCTACATGCATGCTCAGTATGAGGGATTGCTGCAAAGTCAACACCAGTGACTGTCCACTGTCTCTACATGCTCATCCAGGAGGAGTGAATGCTGCAAGTCACTGACTGGATGCAATCTGCTGGGTTTCCTTAGATAGAAAAACTTTTTATCCAATTTGAATAAATAACTGAATCTGACTGAACTGTTCGATGGTTACGATTAATTGTAATGTATGAACCTGACTTAAAATCTGTATGACTGATTGAATTGACTTTGTAAAGAGTCTTATAGTCCTAAAATATAAAAGCTGCAGCAGGACTACTGCTCAACCTGGATATGTCTTGGTTAAGGTGGGGAAACCAAAATAGTCCAAAGGCAAACAGAAGATTTTGACACACTTATTCTGTAAAAGACTTCACCTTCAATTTGTGTTTTCAGTTGGAGAGACCCCCATTATCTTAAAAGTTAAAAAGTTCCAAGAATATAAAATCCTATGCAAGCCCCTGTATGTGTAGATTTATAGCAAAAATAAAAGTCCAAAGACGTTATTAACCAATTGTAGGTTTTTAACATATTTCTGTTTCTAGCATTAAAGTCCTTTATTGTTTGTGATTTAAAATGTTCAGAAAAACCTAATCTGTCTGCTGTTTAACAGTAAACCCAAGATTGAAACGATAGAAAATGGACTGAAGATAACAGTAAGAGACAACATGCTGCTCTATAATTGGCCAGCACCATCAGCTGATAAACTGCTCAACAAATCAGATTCCTTTGTTTTTATCTTCAGATACAAACCAATATGAACGAGCGCCTCATCCCATAAACACGTGTTGACTTTTAATACAAGCAACTGATCACTAGGTTTAGTTTAACGGCTGAAAGCCTGAGGGTGCAGAAACATTTTCATACTCAGACGGTCTAGTCCAACCTGCTGTCCCAGTCTGTCTACTTGTTACATCACACAGTGCCTGGACATTCTGCCAACAGGAAACTCCTTATAAGGCCTTCAGGACATCCGCTGGAGCAGCAGGAAACACCATATTTGGGCTGGGGCTGAAAGCCATGTTGATTTTCCTGCAGGGAGCAGGGTGGGCCGGTGGTGACAAAGTCTGATCCCATTGGCTGTCTGACACACACACAAACACACATACACACACACACATACACACACACACACACAAACACACACACACACAGGATTTACTTCTGACATAAAAGCCTACAGATAGAGCCACTATGTTTCACAGAATTTTCCTTTAAACTCTGAAGTTTCAACCAAAAACTCTTCATTATTTCACTCATATTACAAGTTTTAATTTTTTCTTGTCTTTCTCTAGATTAGTTTTTGACTTAGAGACAAACCAAATCTGTAAAACAAGTGTTGTTTGATGAGCTGAGAGATAGAAACAGTGTTACACAAAAGTCTCATAAATTCTGATATTTTTTCCATAAACTGAACAATTTAATCATGACTCGGGAATCAAAGGTCTAATAGGAGCTTTTTACTGCTATTGATGTTGTTTTCTGTAGCTTTTAAACCCAATGAACCAGAAGTGAAAGAGGAGAAACATTTTAGTCAAGCTGTTGGAAATCAAGTCTGAAACCAGAAGCAGCATCAGGTTTGAAATGGTTTTTATTTCTGTAGTTCGTGTTCAATGAGAAATCCAACACTATCCTACGTGTAAACACACTAACATCCCATAACCTACCCAGTAGGTAAAACACCATGTGCACGCTCAGGCACATTCACATATGTACAGTATCCACATGTATGCACAGAAAAGTTCAGGAACAGGACTTTAACCTGCCAAAATAAAAGTCTACGGTCAGGGGCCACAGCGGGGTCCTGCTCTCCATCAGCAGATGTTGGTGCTGTGGGGAGAAGGCAGCTCTGACTGAGGACTCCCCATCGGAGAGGAGCAGGACGAGGGGTAGAGGTTGGGGGACGGAGAGGTGGTGTAAACCTGAGACAGGGAGGAGGTGAAGCAGGAGGATGAGGAGGTGAAGCACGTGGAGGACGTCTGGATGGTGAGGGGAGATGAAGAGGCGAGGCAGGGGGAAGAGGTCTGCATGATGAGGGAGTCTGTGGGTGACACGGTCAACATGGTGGTGGGTGTGATGCCGGCCCTGTCCACTCGGCGTTCTCGCTGCCTTTGGTGGATCTTGGCATGTCTCTTGCGTTCATCGCTGCGGGCAAACTTGCGCCCACACTCTACGCAGGCAAATGGCTTCTCGCCAGTATGCGTGCGAATATGCGTGGTCAGGTGGTCGCTGCGGCTGAAGCTGCGCATGCAGATGCGACACTGGAATGGCTTCTGTCCCGTGTGTACGCGCACATGGCGCGTCAGTTCATCTGAGCGGGAGAAGCGGCGGTCGCAGCCATCAGCAGGGCAGGCGTATGGCCGCTCATGGGGTGGAGTTTTGCACTGCCTCCCTGCTGGGGGCGCCCTGTTCCTGCAGGCGGCCCCGTGGGGCTGGAACTGCGAGGAGAAGGCTTTGATAGTGGGAAGAGGCGTGAGTGGTGGCAGCACTGGCTTCTGGTCCTGACTGTGGCCAACCTCGCCTTCTGTTACCTGCTGTGGCAGGAGGTAGTCCGGCAGCATGGGGACCACCATGGTGGGTGGCTGGATGCAGGCGGGTGGCGGGACCTGCGGCTGGAAGACCTGGGCGGCAGACCGGACGTCACTGGGAGGAAGGAGGTGGTTTGATTCTGGTGCAGACATGTATGAAGGTGTCGCAGAGAAGATAGAGGTGTTGTCTGCAGACCCGCAGCTGAGGCTGGACTGAGAGGGTGCTGATGATGTCACTGTAGGAGGCGATGAAGAGGTGGTGAGGCTGCAGGGTGCAGGAGTCGCCGCCATGCTCACTAACCCTGACAGCAAGCTGAAGAGCGGCTCTGCCAACTGATTGCTGCCACCACCACAAGAGACTGATGGCTCAAAGATGAAGCGCCCACTATAGGCCAGAGGGGTGAGGCGAGGGGTGAGAGGAGGGAAGTTCTGCAGGTCTGTGAGGTCTGACAGGGAATCTGAGGGAAGAACAAAAACAGGTAAATCAAACTTTAATTCAACTCAATTAAATTGAATTCAGTTTTATTTCTATAGCACCAATTCACAACACATGTCGTCTCAAGGTTCTTCACAAAAGTCAGGTACATGCATTCCAATTAATCGTAACCATTGAACAGTTCAGTCAGATTCAGTTATTTATTCAAATTGGATAAAAAGTTTTTCTATCTAAGGAAACCCAGCAGATTACATCCAGTCAGTGACTTGCAGCATTCACTCCTCCTGGATGAACATGTAGAGACAGTGGACAGTCACTGGCGTTGACTTTGCAGCAATCCCTCATACTGAGCATGCATATAGCGACAGTGGAGAGGAAAAACTCCCTTTTAACAGGAAGAAACCTCCAGCAGAACCAGAACCAGGCTCAGTGTGAGCGGCCATCTGCCACGACCGACTGGAGGTTTGAGAGAACAGAGCAGAGAAACAAATAGAAGCACTGATCCAGGAGTACTTTCTATGGGAAGGAAAAGTGAACCATTAATGGTTATAGCACCTTTATTGGCTTCAAACCTTAGGAATCCTCACATCTGACTGGCCAATATATAAATGAGCTCAGACTTCCTGGTTTGACGTTTATTTGTCATCGTATTTTCCTGGTTAGCCCATTTAGATTTTGTATTAATTTTTAGGTGAATTGTAGAGATTGTATTTGTTATTGTGAAGATCAGAACCTACGTTCATCTGACGGATTTGTCCCTGAAACAGTAAAAACAAGAGAAATGGAAGGAAAATCTACCAACAAGTTTTCAAAATTATTTTGAATCAGTGCTGTTTCTGCAAACTGTTTAAACGTTTGCGCACCAATTCGGACCCTGTGCACCCAGATGTCACATCATGCACAATCTTTTTTTGTTTTCTAAGTTATTAAGCTTCAATTTGCGGATTATTTGAGAAAAACAGAAGATTCACATTTTAAACAACTGATTAGTGTTTATTTTCTGCGTCTTTATTGCACTTTCTCTCCCATTCTCTGCTCACCTGCGAACTCGCTGGGCTCCCCGCCCAGCAGCCCGGCCGCCTCGGCGGCAGACGCGGCGTTCTGCAGAAACATCTGCAGCTCCTCCAGCTTCGGGTATCCGTCCAGCGGGGACAGCGGTGGCGGGTGTCCGAAAAGCGGCTCTGAGATCTGCAGGGCGGACAGCAGTAGCTCTGCTTTGGTTGCTGCCATTTCTCTGGGGGAAAAGGAGGAGGATGAAGAGGAGTCAGCGGCGACTGTGGAGCTCAGGTCCTGCTGCGGGTCGGTATCCGCTGCGGAGCCCTGCGGAGAGGCGCTCTGGTGGGGCAGAAGCTGCTGCTGAGTCCGGTGATGCTCGGAAGAAGCCAATGTTTTCGGGTGTTTGTTTCTCACCTCGGTAAATAAACAACATCAGATGTTTGGTTCCAGCTCTCAACCTCAGCTTATCTTCTGTCTCGATGAGGATTCCCGAGTTTATAAAGTCTCCTGCGTGACGTATGTTCCCAAATATGGAGAGAGGAAGCCCATATTTGGTGTCACCGGGAAACTCGTAGGCCCAGCTTCCGGGTGAGTCTGCGCTCCTTGTACTGCGCATTTCGGAGCGTGAATGTCCCGGTTCGACTCAGACCCGAGCTTGGCCGCGGGACCGAGGCCGGAGCGCAATGCAGGCGGCGTACAGCCAGCCGCCATGGCCGGAAACGTCAGAGACACGTTACATCTAGCTTTCTCCAGGCTCAGTGTCACGTGGTGATATTCCAGCGACGTCACGACTTCCTCCAGCCTTATTTGGGAGTTTTCCTGTCAGACCGTTGATTTGAAAGCCAGACCCAACCTGCAGCCCAGTAGCTGATAAAAATATAAATAGTTGAGTGCCGCATTTCAGAATAAAAGCTTCCCGTACTGATATTCAACTTGGTTTTTCAATTTAATTCGAATTAGATGAAGGTTCTGTCTACAGTCTGCAAAACATAAAGTTATTGCACTAATAAGTACAAGCTGCTCCTAACCCCAGGTCTTAAAGCTGAGCGAACTGGAGAAACAACCCAACATCATACAAACACCGAACATTTTACAGCATTTAAAAGGCTGACAAACTTTAACATCTTCCATTTAAATTAATTATTTGCAGCAACCATTCAGGGCATGTGGAAATACCACTATGTGACAAACCAAAATGTATACCCATAATACGCTTCTATGTACAATCCAGCCTTATAAAGATAAATACATGCAGAATGCCAATGTGCAGAACCAAGTTCAGCTACTGAGATGATGGAGAGGAGAAAGACCGAATCAAAGTTCTGTCAGCATTTTTCAACACTTAACTGAATTACTAACCGTAATAACTTCCCCAATGATGCAAATCCTGCTGCCTTGTAGTAATACCCAGCCCTAAAATGCTGCACAACAGCAGACATGTAAGCTGAATTCCCTCTGAGGAGAGGAGACATCAGGGATAATTCCTAAACTGGATTGTCTGTATCTCAAAACAACACAAAAGTGATGCAAACATTGTTTTGTGGTAATTCATCCATGTCTTTATCATTCGTAAAACACTGAATATACATATTTACAAAAAAAAGTTTCTTTTTATTTATCCTTTTCAATTTTTAGGTCTGAGCAGCAAAAGTGGGGCAAAGACCTATTGGAGCCCAAAACATAAACTCACCAAATTTTGGGCATGTGTCAGTCGTATGTGAAATTTACATATTTCAAGGGTTTTACAAAAGTCTAAATAGAAAAAGCTCCACAGCACCCCCTTTAAATTAAAAAACATTCTTATCATTTAGATTTGAAATTTGGTACATTTGTAGAACTTCCCAAGACCGTCACAAAACTCTCTTGCACGCATGCCCCACAACAAACAGGAAATTGGCCATCTTGGATTGAATTTGCAATTTTGACCCCATTTTGGCCGATTCCAGCCTCTGTATTTGATCAAACTCCTAGAACTGCCACTGCTGCCACCCCTACTTCCCTTTGGGATGGTTTTTCTAGGGTTTAAAGCTTCCCATTTTACTCCAAATGTAACAACACTTCAATGTCAGGTCCATTCTACCACAGGATGTATCTTTAATAATTAGGATCTTTATCCTTGAGTGCATTTGTAAACTGTAATCTGGCTTTTTATGTTGCTTTTGGAGTAATGGCTTCTTCCTCTCTGAGTAGCCTCTTAGCCCAGGTGCATTGCACTGTGGAAAAGCAGGTTCTCTTACCAGCTTCAGCAGCATCTTCAGGAGGCCTTTAGCTTTTGTTTTGGGTTATAATAAAACATTTCAGATCAGAACCCGTTCATCTCTGGGACACAGAACCAAACTGTGTATGCCATTTATAATAGTAGCAACTATATGACCAGTCCTTAAGACAACAGTCCATAGTATCTGCAAGCAGCAACTGGAAGGCTGGATGTATGGTCTGCCGACTCGGTGATGATTTTTTTCGGTTTTATTAAACTGGCACAAATGTGAGTGATTGACTGATGTGCTTTGCTGCTTTACATTGCATCTCCAACAATGTAGCATAAAGCAAAAGTACTGCTGCAAAGGTTCCCGGACGAGTAATGTAATTTATAAAATGTTAAGGCGGCTTGCCATACCCGGGTTATTTACTACGCCTCTGAAGTGGGAAGCGTGGCTCCCACAGTTCTGCGTGGGTCTTGGAGAAGGCAGCAGCAGGTCAGCATCATCTGGAGGCTGTTGGTGTGAACAGGGCTCCTTGTTACCCAGCAGGGAGTCAGCGGACTGCAGGCGTCTCTGTTCCTTATTTACCCGGAGGGACCTGTAGAGGGCGATAAGCACGGCCGGAAAATTCAAGCGTAAACTCTACGCTTTTTTTCTTCAGTTTCGTCACGTGACTTTGGGTCGCCTCGGTGGCCATGGAGACGCAGCACCAACACAGATGAGCTACGGTGACCCGATCCAGAGGTCGTTTCCTCACAGGTAAACTTTGTATTGCTCATAGGGGAAGGTTACAGTTAAACGGCTGTAGTGAGGAGGGTTCTGGACCTGGGTTCCGACTGTCTGCGGTCTTATCCCAACATCTACTGGTGCTTCTTCAGCACATCAGCTAAAAGTTCATTTGTTTCAGTAAGTCAGTTCAAAGACTGGATCTCATGCATTATATACAAAGATAGACACAGCGTGATATATTTCACAAGTTTATTCAGTCAGTTTTGAGGAATCTGCTGATTTTACCCCGGATTCATAAAAAAGGATTTTAGCACCCAAATGTTCTGTTAGGTCAAAGCTATAGCTGACACTATCCTACTGAAAACCTCTGACTTGACAATTGTCCAGCAATCATTAATATCCTAAGCTACAAAAGGTAATTGCTGAAGAAATTGGCTGTTCACAGAGAGCTGCATCCAAGCATATTAATGTAAAGTTAAGTGGAAGGAAAAAATGTGGTAGAAAAAGGTGCAACAGAGATAACAGCAGCCTTGAGGATTATGAATCAAGCACATTGAAGAACTTGGGTTTTGGAGTCAGACTTTCAAGATTAATCACGCACAGATGTGTCCAGGACCAGTGCTCAACAAGAAGCATCTGGCGTGAGCTAAGGATGTTTGCATTTCATTTAGAAATCAAATCAAGGTCCCAGAGTCTATAAGAAGAGTGGAAAGGAACACAACCCATGTTGCTTGAAGTCCAGTGTGCAGTTTCCAGAGTCAGTGATGATTAGTGGTACCATGCCATCTGCTGGTTCTGGTCCACTGGGTTTTCTGAAGTCCACAGGCAACGCAGCCATCTACCAGGACATTTTAGATCACTTCCTGCTTCCTTCTGCTGACCAGCTTTATGGAGTTGCTGATTTCATTTTTCAGCAGGACTTGGTACTGGCACATACTTCCAAAGGTACCAAAAGCTGGTCCAATGTTCATGGTCTTACTGGGCTTGATGGGCCAGGAAACTGGCCTGACAAGAACTCCGTAGAGAATCTATAGAGTTCTGTGAAGAGGGAGATGAGAGAGACCAGAACCAACAGTGCAGGTGACCTGAAGGCCACTATCAAAGCAACCTGGACTTCCTGAACACCTCAGCAGAACCACAGGCTGATCTCCTCCATGCCACGCCACACTGATGCATTAATTCAGGCAACAGGAGCCCAGACCAAGTACTAAGTGCAGATACTGAACAGAACCTGGAGGTACTGTTCAGAAGAAAGGAACAACATTTTTTCTATTGTTGTATTTTAAAAACAAAATGTTAGTTTTTTATTACCTGCAAGGCAGAATGATGATATTCATCAGAAATGGATTTGTAAATGGATCTCTGTGACATATGTTGATGCTGAGGTAACAGGAGGAGGAATCATGCCGAAGAAACAGGTGAAAGGAGAGGTGACGGAGGAGGAGAGACTCCTGCAGCTTCAGCAGAGAGCACAGGCTGAGGAGGAGATGGCTAAGAAGAAAGAGGAGACGCTAACGCTGTATCTGAAGGTAACGTCTGTCCTCAACATCTTCATGAGCAGACGACCACACCCATAATGCATTTTACAGAACTGTGCAAAAGTCTTCATCCAGTCCTAGTTTCCTAAAAAGATTGACCTGAAAAAGGTCAAATGGGCTGAAAATGTGTCAAAAGCAGAGTCCAAAAACAATTACACGTTACAAACCCTGGTAGCTTAGAGGGAAAGCATAAAGAGCAGGTGGGTAATGGCTGTTCTGACCCGTTTCTTGACTGAAACCAGGACAAGCTTCAGAAGGAGCAGAGGAACGCGTCCGTGAACCTGCTGAAGCTGATTGAAAGCTGGAGGAAGAACCTGCGTCAGGCTAGAGATGCTGAGCAGCTTAAACATGTCGCAATCCTACAGCAGACGAATGAGAGGAAGCTGGATGAGCAGAACTTTATCATGCAGGTGAGGAGCTACGTACTGATCCATCTCGTCCTCCCCACAGGGTGTTAACCTCCTCATTGTGACTCTGTGTTTGTGATTCAGAAAACAAAGAGGGAGCTGGAGGAGGCAGACCGTCACGCCGATCAGGTGCAGCGGTGCCACCTGCAGCAGGAGGAGGATCTGTTGGGTCAGCGTGACAGAGTTCTGATGGATCTGGAGCAGCAGTGGGAAAGCAGCCTGCAGAACTTGAGCTTTATATTAAGCTCAGAGATGTCAGTCAAACACCACAAACAATTTCTTCCTAAATGTTCCACACTGAAACCTGTGAGGGCGCTAAAACGTTTTCATAGCACTTTAGATGCAGGCCCAAACCATGATACTACCACTACTGTGTTTTACAGCTGAAAAAGGTTTGATGCTTGAATGTTTTATTGGATTTGGATGATGTGTTGCTTTTTGAGATCTTTTAGCCTGCTTCATGTTGCCAAACAGGTTCCATTTTTGTGATTTCCTGATTCTACGGGTCTGGCAGTACTCAGGCAACCTAGCAGCGAAGTCAGAGGAAGCATCTGGAGACCTCTGAGAGCAGATTGTGTCAGAGTACAAATATTGGGAATGATCCAAAAGCATCCAGCAGCACTGATCATCTAGGAAAGCTTCGTAGTCTCCATTATTAACAAATGGAAGAAGTTTGGAACCAGCAGGACCATCAGTAGATCTGACCACCCAACCAAATAAACCACCAACCTTTAAAACGTCCACCTGTTTTAAAGATGTCCAAGATGTTATTACAACATGTTTTAAACTATATACAAATATGAAAAGGTTCTGCACATCTTGGTCCTCTCAGATTAGACGTCTGTTCCTTCATGTTGTCATTGTTGGGGTTAAAGAGGCAAACATCTCATGTTCTGACAGCACCGTGGACCCATTTGTGTTAAACCCTGTCTGGTGTCTGCAGGGAGAAGATGTGGGCTGACTTCCAGCAGCAGAATCAAAAACTGGTGGATCTCTGTCTGCCTGCAAAGATACACGATAAATGCATGTGTGAATACATCGAGAAGCTCCACCAAGAGGTCGTGGATTCAAACATGAAGAATCAGCAAGACCTGGTACCTAACAGAGACACCTCACATTAACATGTTCTTCTTTCAGTCTCTGGGTGGGCCTCAGCTCAGCTTTGTCTCCTGTCTCAACAGGAATTTTTAAAGAAGAAAGTCAACATGGACGACAGATCTGTTCTGAACCAGCAGGTTCTCCAGGAGACCAGAGACAGCCTGAATGAGCTAGACAAGAAAATGTCCAGCATGCAGCAGATCAACACCAAGCTAATGATCTTTAGGAGGCTGAAGGTATCAGAAAGTCCAAGTAGTCCTCTCAGTCTCCTTGTGCCCTTCATTGTATCCTTCCTTCCTTCTCACTTCCCTGGTTCTAACAGATTCTGTATGTAAATCCGACCCACTGAATCAGTGTCCACAATAAATTCATGAATACATTTTTAAATTAATATAAACGGAGGAGAACTCAGAACCCTGAACATCACACTGAGCCATTAGTCCAGTCCTCGAGGGGTGATGTCCTGCAACCTTTAGATGTGTCCTTGGTCCAACACACCTGAATCAGAGGGTGAAGCTGCCTTCTCAACCTGCAGCGAAGTTCTGCAGAGTCCTGCTAGTCACCTGGGTATTTGATCCAGGTGTGTTGAAGCAGAGATGTCGTAATGTTTTAGGTCTTCGAGTACAGGAGTTTGACACCCGTCCTATTAAGTCCAACCCAGTACATCGTTGGTTTGCTGTTTTGAGAGGTTTCTCTGTGCAGGTGGTAAATATAAAGTACCTTGCAAAGTGACCCATGACCTTTTTCACATTTTGTCACATGTCCACCATGACCCTCGACCTGTGACAGACAAACACAGAGTATTGTTGTGCAATGGAAGGACAAAATCTGAGTAGTGTGGCATGCATCTAAATATCTAAATTCTGCAGAAGCCCCTTTAGCTGCAGCTTCCTCATCCCCGCTGAAGAAGAGCATTCCCACAGCATGATGCTGCCACCACCAGCGGTGTTCTTAGAATCATGAAACTTTAATGGTTTATCCCAGCCCAGAAGTGGTTGAATTTTCATATAACATAGTAGGTTATTTAAACCTACTACTGTTTACTAAGTGAATGTAGAACATTTGTACCAATCCTCACAAAACATGTCTACAGTCCTGTTACAACAGCCTGAGTAAAGGACACAGAAAAACGTGTTAGAAAAACGTTAGATTTTGTTTCTAAATTTATTTCACCTTTATTTCACCAGGAAGGTCAGTTGAGAACTAACTCTCATTTATAAAGGTGACCTGGCCATGAGGCAGCATGCAAGGCAGCTTTATAAAGGTGACCTGGCCATGAGGCAGCATGCAAGGCAGCTTTATAAAGGTGACCTGGCCATGAGGCAGCATGCAAGGCAGCTTTATAAAGGTGACCTGGCCATGAGGCAGCATGCAAGGCAGCTTTATAAAGGTGACCTGGCCATGAGGCAGCATGCAAGGCAGCTTTATAAAGGTGACCTGGCCATGAGGCAGCATGCAAGGCAGCTTTATAAAGGTGACCTGGCCATGAGGCAGCATGCAAGGCAGCTTTATAAAGGTGACCTGGCCATGAGGCAGCATGCAAGGCAGCTTTATAAAGGTGACCTGGCCATGAGGCAGCATGCAAGGCAGCTTTATAAAGGTGACCTGGCCATGAGGCAGCATGCAAGGCAGCTTTATAAAGGTGACCTGGCCATGAGGCAGCATGCAAGGCAGCTTTATAAAGGTGACCTGGCCATGAGGCAGCATGCAAGGCAGCTTTATAAAGGTGACCTGGCCATGAGGCAGCATGCAAGGCAGCTTTATAAAGGTGACCTGGCCATGAGGCAGCATGCAAGGCAGCTTTATAAAGGTGACCTGGCCATGAGGCAGCATGCAAGGCAGCTTTATAAAGGTGACCTGGCCATGAGGCAGCATGCAAGGCAGCTTTATAAAGGTGACCTGGCCATGAGGCAGCATGCCAGGCAGCTTTATAAAGGTGACCTGGCCATGAGGCAGCATGCCAGGCAGCTACAAGTTAAGAACAGAAAAACATAAAACATAGAATTTACAGATGAATGAAATACAAAATCTATACATAAAGATGGTGACGTGTTAAAAAAGGACAAATGGTTTAAAGCAAGTACAAGGATCTCAGACTGTTGATTGAGAACAGTCTTTAAAGGAGGAGATGGGAAGGATTGTACTGAGTTTTAGGGACTGTTGTAGGTCAGGTCCATTCAGCTGCAGCAGAAAGTTCAACCAGATGAGGTACCATCTTCTGGGACAAGGAGACTGATGAGGCGACTGTAGCGTAAACTGTGAAGAAGTGGTTGTAGA
The DNA here is from genome assembly GCF_021462225.1 of Girardinichthys multiradiatus. NCBI lineage: Eukaryota > Metazoa > Chordata > Actinopteri > Cyprinodontiformes > Goodeidae > Girardinichthys > Girardinichthys multiradiatus. The sequence goes on from NC_061804.1 coordinate 1,735,725, forward strand.
TATACCATCCATCCATCATCCATCCATCCATCCATCCATCATCCATCCATCCATCATCCATCCATCATCCATCCATCCATCATCCATCCATCCATCCATCATCCATCCATCCATCCATCTATCCATCCATCCATCCATCATCCATCCATCCATCCATCCATCATCCATCCATCATCCATCCATCATCCATCCATCCATCATCCATCCATCCATCATCCATCCATCCATCCATCATCCATCCATCATCCATCCATCCATCATCCATCCATCATCCATCCATCATCCATCCATCATCCATCCATCCATCATCCATCCATCCATCCATCATCCATCATCCATCCATCCATCCATCATCCATCCATCCATCCATCATCCATCCATCCATCCATCATCCATCCATCCATCCATCATCCATCCATCCATCATCCATCCATCCATCCATCCATCCATCCATCATCCATCCATCCATCCATCATCCATCCATCATCCATCCATCCATCCATCCATCATCCATCCATCCTTCCATCCATCCATCCATCATCCATCCATCCATCCATCCATCCATCCATCCATCATCCATCCATCATCCATCCATCATCCATCCATCCATCCATCCTCCATCCATCATCCATCCATTCATCCATCCATCATCCATCCATCATCCATCCATCCATCATCCATCCATCATCCATCCATCCATCATCCATCCATCATCCATCCATCCATCATCCATCCATCCATCCATCCATCATCCATCCATCCATCATCCATCCATCATCCATCCATCATCCATCCATCCATCCATCCAGCTGTGGTTCCTCTGAGCGTCGCATCTAAAAGTATTTCTTCAGGGGACGACAGATGTATCTGCTTTAAAAGTAAATAATGGATTGATGAGATTAATGCAGGTTTTTACTAGAGATGTTTTTTTATATTTCCTCCTTCATGAGATCAGAGGCTGCATCCACATGAGCCCAGTTCTGTGGTTCTATGGGAACCACCATGGTTCAGTGGGGTTGGGGGCTCTGTCTTCTCTGACCAGGGGACCTTCTTCTACATGTCTTCTGTGTTTCCTACACGGTTTGTGGCAAACTACAAACAGAACTTCTTCTGACTTTCCTCCTGTCACTCTTTGATAAAGGTCAGATTAGTGGAGTGTTCGGGTTTAGCTGGCCATGTCCTGGTAGTTGTGCAGGTGATCCATCTTCTCTCCATGTTCAGATGATGGATTTAGCAGAGCTCTGTTCAAAGCTTGGGATGTTGTTTAACCCTGCTTTAAGGTTCTCCAGAACTTTCTCCCTCACTTGTCTGCTGGGTTCCTTGGTCTTCATGCTGCTGGTTGTTCTCTAAAATTCTCTAAAGAACCCCTGAGGCCAGAAACAGAACATCTGCAATTAGACTCAGATTCAACTGGACTCTGGTTAGTTATCAGGCGACTTCTGAAAGTAAGTAAATGCACTGTAGCTTATTTAGAAGCATCAGAGTAAATGGAACCAAATACCAATGAACACCTGACTTCACCTTTAAGCATATCAGCATAGTCTGATCCATCTGGTTTGCCTTTGTTGGTTCTGAGCTTGTTTGATCTCCTCCAACAGGACAAAGCCAACAAGCTGAGACAGCAGATCTCTTCCTTAGAAGCAGAGAATCATCTGATGGAGCAGGAAGTGAACACCGGCAAAAACAAACTTAACCAAAAGTGTCACAAGCTCCAGGACCAGCTGGCCCAAGGTCGCCAGGAAGTGAGGAAGGAGATCGCTGACTTCAGCATGCAAGGTGCCGCCTTCACCAAGAATCTGCAGGCTGTGATCACCAAGGTAAGATCTCACTGAGCTAAGTCCCACTGTCACAACTGTGGTTCTTCTCATCCACCTTCTGTTTTGCTATTTCAGGGCGAGAAGGTTCTACGAGCTGCAGAGCTGTGCAACAAGCTGCAGAACCAACAGAAGGTACTGCCACTATCATCAGAGGGTGACACACATCCGAGGAACAGAGCAGAACAGGTAAGTGGACAGGGATGGACCTTCAGGACTGACGCATGAGTTGAACCCTGACAGCGGTTCTGAATCTTGGTTTGTGTGCAGGAGGTCTGTGAGTCTGCAGAGCTGCAGGAGCTGCAGAAGCATCTTAACTCTGCCCTGCTGCACAGAGAAGCTCTGAGGAACCACAGCGAGGATCTGAGGCAGGAGAACCAGCAGCTGCAGGTCCTGGTGGATCGGCTTGACGACAGCCTCGAGGGACATCTCGCTCCGCTGCCGGTTCTCCAGGTTCAGATAACCTCTGTCCCGCCGGCGACAGACAGACGGCACACCGTCATCGAAGCTGCGCACATCGTTAAATACTGCCTGTTAGACAGCTGAAGTCCAGATCTAAACGGATCCCTTCAGTCCATCAAAGTAAAGATCTAATGAGCATTTGCTGCAGAGTTATATTCAGGCCACACCTGGTGATGGATCAGAACCAGACTTGTTTAGGTGGGGCAAAACAATTAAGGACTGAGGCATGATGTGTTTCTGGGTTTAAAATAAAATGTTGTGTTCAGCTTTCTTCTCAGTTCTTCATCAGTTCCTCATCAGGTCCTCCTCAGACCTGTTTGCCTTGAAAAAATGAAACTTGTATATTCATTAATTACACACAGACTGATATATTTCAAAAATGTATTTCTTTTCATTTTGATGATTATAACTGACAACTAATGAAAACCCAAATTCAGTATCTCAGAAAATTACAATATTACTTAAGACCAATACAAAAAAAAGGGATTTTTAGAAATGTTGGCCAACTGAAAAGTATGAGCATGTACAGCCCTCAATAGGTCTGGCATATTGCATCTTCCTCTTCACAATCCCCCATGGATTTTCTATGGGGTTAAGGTCAGGCGAGTTTGCTGGCCAATTAAGAACAGGGATACCATGGTCCTTAAACCAGGTACTGGTAGCTTTGGCACTGTGTGCAGGTGCCAAGTCCTGTTGGAAAATGAAATCTGCATCTCCATAAAGTTGGTCAGCAGCAGGAAGCATGAAGTGCTCTAAACCTTCCTGGTTTATGGATGCGTTGACCTCAGAAAACTCAGTGGACCAACACCAGCAGATGACATGGCACCCAAACCATCACTGACTGTGGAAACTTTAAACTGGACCTCAAGCAACGTGGATTCTGTGCCTCTCCTCTCTTCCTCCAGACTCTGGGACCTTGGTTTCCAAAGCAAATGCAACATTTACTTTCATCAGACAACATAACTTTGGACCACTCAGCAGCAGCCCAGTCCTTTTTGTCTTTAGCCCAGGTAAGACGCTTCTGACGCTGTCTCTTGTTCAGGAGTGGCTTGAAACAAGGAATGCGACGGCTGAAACCCATGTCTTGCATACATCTGTGCGTGATGGTTCCTGAAGCTCTGACTCCAGCTGCTGTCCACTCTTTGTGAATCTCCCCCACATTTTTTAATGGGTTTTGCACTTAACTCTATAGGTTGTACACTTTTTTTCTACCACATCTTTTCCTTCACCTCTCTATTAATGTGCTTGGACACAGAGCTCTGTGAACAGCCAGCCTCTTTAGAAATGACCTTTTGTGTCTCGACTTCCTGGGTCAAGGTGTCAATGGTCGTCTTCTGGACAACTGTCAGGTCAGCAGTCTTCCCCATGATTGTGTCGCCTACAGAACTAGACTGAGAGACCATTTAAAGGCCTTTGCAGATGGTTTGAGTTAATTAGCTGATCAGAGTGTGGCACCAGGTGTCCTTCAATATTGAACCTTTTCACAATATTCAAATTTTCTGAGATACTGAATTTGGGGTTTTCATTAGTTGTCAGTTATAATTCAATTCAAAGATACTATTGATCCTTGAGGGGAAATTAGAAGTCCAGTACAACCCATACCAAACATACATCATGACACAAGACAAGGGTGGGACGGGTCACCGAGGCTTTGCTGCCCACTCACAGGCGCTGCCCTTGTTAGATGAGAAAAGAGACCACATTAGGTAAGTAGAGGGAAAAATCATATTTCACACTTTATCCTTAGCAGGATACAGTTTGAGATTGTAAAAAACCTCAGAACAAAGAAGCAACAAGTTGACAAAACAACATCATGCTGGGAACGGTGAAGGTGGTGTGAGGGGGTGCATATGTTTATCTTGAGCATGTCAATATTATCATCAATATTAAAATATTATAAAATATTAAAATATTATCAATATTAAAAGAATTAACATTTGAAATATATCAGTCTGTGTGTAATGAATGAATATAATAGACAAGTTTCACTTTTTGAATGGAATTAATAAATTATTTATACATGATATTTAAATTTTATGACCAGCCCCTTTAAATAAAAAACTTGATCAGAAACTGCTTTGGGATTATAGTGGCAACCGCAGCTCAATATAGAGGATATCTGTGTGTCTGTTAACCCTGACAGGTGCAACTTGGACAGGGTCACTAGTCCAAGTTCGCACACAACCACACTCAATCCTAAGCGCGTTTTAGAGAAATCCATTGACCTAGAGGAACCTGGAGTATCAGGAGAAAACTCCATGAAGAAAGGCCCTGGCTGGATCTTGAACCTTGTTTCCATTTTCAGGACTGATATTTAAAAGTGGGCAGCGCCATCTGGTGGTCTTAATGAAAATATTTGTGATTCAGCAACTCTTCCTGATGCGCCTTCATCACTCTAACGTACACTCACCGGCCACTTTATTAGGTACACCTGTCCAACTGCACGTTAACACAAATTTCTAATCAGCCAATCACATGGCAGCAACTCAATACATTTAGGCAAGTAGACATGGTCAAGATGATCTGCTGCGGTTCAAACCGAGCATCAAAATGGGGAAGAAAGGTGATTTAAGTGACTTTGAACGTGGCATGGTTGTTGGTGCCAGACGGGCTGGTCTGAGTATTTCAGAAACTGATGATCTACTGGGATTTTCACACACTACCATCTCTTGGGTTTACAGAGAATGGTCCGAAAAAGAGAAAATATCTAGTGAGCGGCAACAGTAACTCAAATAACCACTGGTTACAACCAAGGCATGCAGAAGAGCATCTCTGAACGCACAACATGTCAAACCTTGAGGTGGATGGGCTACAGCAGCAGATGACCACTCCGGGTGCCACTCCTGTCAGCTAAGAACAGGAAACTGAGGCTACAGTTCACGCAGGTTCACCAAAGTTGGACAACAGAAGATTGGAAAAACGTTGCCTGGTCTGATGAGTCTCAATTTCTGCTGCAACATTCGGATGGTCGGGTCAGAATTTGGCGTCAACATCATGAAAGCATGGATCCATCCTGCCTTGTATCAACGGTTCAGGCTGGTGGTGGTGGTGTAATGGTGTGGGGGATATTTTCTTGGCACACTTTGGGCCCCTTAGTACCAACTGAGCATCGTGTCAACGCCACAGCCTACCTGAGAATTGTTGCTGACCATGTCCATCCCTTTATGACCACAGTGTACCCATCTACTGATGGTTACTTCCAGCAGGATAACGCATCATGTCATAAAGCACAAATCATCTCAGACTGGTTTCTTGAATATGACAATGAGTTCACTGGACTCAAATGGTCTCCAGTCACCAGATCTCAGTCCAATAGAGCACCTTTGGGATGTGGTGGAACGGGAGATTCACATCATGGATGTTCAGCTGACAAATCTGCAGCATTTGTGTGATGCTATCATGTCAATATGGACCAAACTCTCTGAGGAATGTTTCCAGAACCTTGTTGAATCTATGCCACGAAGGATTAAGGCAGTTCTGAAGGTAAAAGGAGGTCCAACCCGGTACTAGAAAAGTGTACCTAATAAAGGCGCCGGTGAGTGTAAATGTGTGTCTGTCTCACTTTATTTGAAGACAAAAAGGATTTATTGATTGTCAAGTTTAAAACGTCTGGATTTAGGTCATCTGGAACAGCAATTCTTCTTCTTTATTATAAAAGCCGTGGCTGTCATATTATAGAAGAAGCTAAAAGCTTTGGGATAAAGAGCTTCACGTCCTGCACCCGATGTTCCTATAACCTGCTCAACACCTCTGCTTTATACATTCATACAGATCTGAGGCCAGCAGAGGTGAAAAAGTGAGAATTTAATCGTAAGTTTCTGGTTAGCTGTGCATTTCAAAACACGAATCGCTCTAAGGCCAAATCTCAGCAGAATAATGTCAGAAAATGAAAATATGAAAAAATTTGCAGCATGCAGGCATCGAACCCGCTACAGCTTCCTAATAGTGATGTGTCGGTTGCGAACGACCCGGCTCAAAGAGCCGGCTCTTTTAAGTGAACGACGAGAGACGGCTCCTGATTGGGAGTCGATTAGTCGTTTTTTCTGTGTTTTTTTTTTCTCCCTAAAGCCTCGCGTGATTGGTCAAGGTGTGTGGTGGCGTCTGTGAGTCAGCACTGAGCAGAAGGGGGAGGGGAGGATTTACGGACCCGCACGGCACGCTGAACGGCACACAAGTTGGAGAAATTGAGAAAGAACTTAGACAGAACGCTGAAAGATGAGAAAATGGACAGCAGAAAACGGAGTAAAATTTGGACACATTTCAAAATAATTGACAATTCAAAAGCAGAGTGTGGACTGTGTAACGTTAGCATTTCATACAGAGCAGGCTCCACAAATAACCTGCACAGACACCTAAGAACTGCCCACCCATTAGTTCAGTTGGAGGAAAAAAGGCAAACAAGGGAACCTGCTGTTAATGAAGGTGCCAGTGTATCCACTGCAACTGTTGCTGTAGAGCCTACAGCATCAAACATTACACCATCACAACCAACTCAGAGCTCTATGAGACAGTTTTTATAAAAGGCTTTGACCCCAGCAAGACAGAACTCAATTAATGAGGAACTGGCTAAAATGATTGCAAAGGATTTTCAGCCATTTTCTATTGTGGATGACAGAGGATTCAGAAGCTACACCCATGCTCTAAATCCAATGTATACACTTCCAAGCAAGAAAACACTCTCCCAAAAAGTAATTCCAAGCCTCTTTGACAGAGAACGTGCTGCCCTCCAAGAAAGGGCAAAAAAAAAAAAAGCCATAGCTGTTAGTCTAACAACTGACCGCTGGACATCCCGAACCACCACATCCTATATGTCAGTTACATGCCACTTTGTTGAAAACTACAAAATGGTGTCCTGTCTGCTGGATTGTTCTAAGTTCAGTGACAGACACACATCTGAGAATTTAGCAGAGGAACTGCTCAAAGTGGCAAAAGAGTGGGGCGTGGAAAACAAAGTGGTTTGCTGTATTACTGACAATGCAGCTAACATAACAAAAGCAGTGAAAACCCTCAAATGGACCCACCACCCATGTCTGGCACACACAATTAATCTGTTTGTAAGAGATGCTCTGAAGGTGATGAAGCCCACTCTGGACGAAGTTAAGGGGATTCTTCCACAGGAGCACAACAGCCACAGCAAAGCTAAAATTTACCCAACAACAGATGGGCATGCCTGAGCTTAAGCTCAAATAAGACTGTATTACTAGGTGGAACTCCACCTTTCACATGCTAAAACGAATCCTGGAATCCAAGGATGCAGTCATCTCAACTCTTGCTATTATCAATGCACCTGTTGATCCTCTGAGCCCAGAGGAATGGGAGATAATGCAAGAAGCATGCACTGTTCTGGAGCCATTCGAGTAAGTCACGGTGGAGATCAGTGCAGACAGGTACAGTGTGCAAATGTTATCACCTTATTATTGTTATTATTCAATTCTTATCTTTTTTTTGTTGTTGTTAATAATGAAATGATAAAATAAATGTAATACTTATAATAATAATGATATACATTGCAAAATAAAATAGAGCATATTTTTTTAACACTTACATTTTACTCTTTTTCAGCTATGTTGCAGTCTCTAGGATGCTCATCCTGTGTAAGGGCATGCAGAGAGTGACAGCTGAGCACCACACCAGAGTAACCACAGGGAAAGTGAAAGAGCTAGTGGATGCTCTCTGCGCATCCATGGACAGAAAGTTCCACAGAATGGAATATAACACTGTTCTGTCAGAAACCACAATTCTTGATCCAAGATTCAAAAAGCTGGTCTTTAATGACAACAGAGCAGTTGATGAAGCTCTTCAGAGAATAACTGCAGCAGCAGCAAGGTTCAGCCAGTTAACTCCACCGCCAGGGGGCCATGAGGGAGAAGAGGCAGCAGAGCACGAACAAGAAGAGCCACAAGCATCTGCTGTTTGGAGGTTCTTTGAAGAGCTGGAGACACAACAAGAAGGAATCCCTCATCAGATGCAATAATGGAAGTGAGATCCTATCTTGAGGAGCCCCTTTTCCAGAGGACTGCAGATCCACTGAGCTGGTGGGCTACCAAGAGTTCAGTCTACCCACGTCTTACACACGTGATGACACGGAGACTGTTCATTGTTGCAACATCTGTCCCCTCAGAGAGAATCTTCTCTAAAACAGGGCAGATAATTACTGATAGAAGAAACCAGATCAGCACCTCAAAGCACAGGCAGTTGGTTTTTCTGAATGCCAATCTTTACTAAAGATTGCTAATGACTAAATATGTATAGCTGCTGGATGCAGCTTTTTTCTTTTTGTTTTGCTTATTTCAATTTATATTTTGTTCACTATATTCTGTTCATTGTAAATAGTTCAAAGTGTTTTGGCTAATTTTTGAATAAAAGGAGTTTTGACTTTGTTTTGTTTTGTATTTGGTTAGGTCAATGATAATTGTTTTTTTTTTTTTTGTCTGATTGAGATGTTTGTTTTTATATTTAACATTTTATTGTATATTTATTTTATACTTTTTGTCATACTCTGCTTGTTTATTTTTAATTTACAAATAAAGCCACATAGATAAAAAACATTTAATTTAAAGCATGTTTTTTATATTAGTACTTCATTTTACACATTATTTGATATTATTTTTGGTCATGAATTCATGTAATAAAAAATCTGAGGAGCCACTTGGGAGCCGAAAGAGTCGGCACTTTTTAGTGAGCAGAGCCAAAAGAACCGGCTCTCAAAAAAGAGCCGGAATGCCCATCACTACTTCCTAATGTGAGACCAAAATAAATTCATTATCAACACAAACTAAACCTAACCAGCCAATCCGTGACCACCTCATATTCCGGTGGACCAACCACATCCCGAGCTGGTGGGCGTTTGACCAATCACGTTCCACCTTCTGAATGCTTTATAAAGTCTGGAAGGAACTTGGAGAGCTGTCGTCGTTTCATCGAGAACTGTCTGGACTTCTTTTACGAGAAAGTTTAAACATTTTCATTTTTAACAGCTAAACCTATGATGGATTCTAGGTTTATCCTGTTAGCACAACATTTTATTAAATCAGTAGCGTCATGTTCATATACCTCATTGGACTTGTTCATCGAACAAAGACAGAACCTAATGCTAGTTTTTCTGTGTGGTCCATCTCTGTTTTACCTGTTGGTTAAGAGTTTGTAGCGCAAGTGGAGCAGCTTGTCAATGATATAGTAACGATATATGCTTGTTATTATACATTAATATGAATCAGAATCAGAATCAGAATCAGAAAAGCTTTATTGCCAAGTACGTTTTTGGACATACAAGGAATTTGTTTTGGCCACGTTTGCATCAGTATCACGTTGTGCGGCTAATAAATTTGTTTTATGGAGGTTGTGCCCAGTTGAATACAGTATTTTTAATTGATATTTGGATCACAGTTATGATCATAATTCTATGATTGATTAAACATCTAATCAAACGCCTAATATTTCTTATTGTCAACCCCCGCCAAATAAAATAAACAGAAATTAAACTTGGTATTGTAGCAACAATATAATACCAACTACTGCTATTTTTTGTTAATAAATTTGTCACAAAATTTTTAAATATCCATAATATTTAATTGGATTTATGTCCAGCCTAAAGAGGTTTTTGTTTGTCTGCTTAATGCTGTTGGTAGCACAACAAAGTTAAAACTGATGAGATGGTAGAATATTACATCATAAATTCTACTGTTATTTAGTATTACTGTAAATCCCAAACAATGTCAGTCAGTCAGTCATTTTCTACCGCTTATTCCATAGTGGGTCACGGGGGAGCTGGTGCCTATCTCCAGCAGTCTATGGGCGAGAGGCGGGGTCACCCTGGACAGATCACCAGTCCATCACAGGGCAACACACAAACAACCAACAACACACTCATTCACACACCTAAGGGCAATTTAGAGAGACCAATTAACCTAACATGCATGTCTTTGGACTGTGGGAGGAAGCCGGAGTACCCGGTGAGAACCCACGCATGCATGGGGAGAACATGCAAGCTCCATGCAGAAAGGCCCCCGGCCGGGAATCAAACCCAGGACCTTCTTGCTGCAAGGCAACAGTGCTACCAACTGCACCACCATGCAGCCCTCCCAAACAATGTTTTACAAATAATTCCATGAAGGAGAGGATATCATTGAATATGGTTGAGTAAAACAATGTAATCAATAAATAAATGTAAGTTGATTGGTTAAATTAGAATAATCAATTAATGGTAGATTAAATTGACTAAATTTGCATAGCACTTTCATTGACTAAAATCAGAGTAACTAAATAATAATAAATAACTAAAAAATAACTGTTTTACTAAATTACAACTAAAAGTAAAGTTTTTTTGTCAAAAGTCTAAAACTAAAACGGAGCGTGTCAAAATAAACTCTGTCCAGGTGCATCTTTAAGCTGGACCTGGAACATATTCCTGCTCTTCGGATGGCCAAACAGGGGAGCTTCTGGCCAGAGGAGTTGGTCCAGTCTCATAGAAGACCCTGGACCAGACGGTCAACAGGAAGGAGTTGGCGCTGCACTGCCCCAAGAGGACATGAGAAGTAGAGGAGACTGCGAGAAGGATCAAGGAGCTCATTGATGAGATGGTCAATGAGAAGAAGAGGGACACTGTGGGAGTACCATTGCTGGACCATGACTGCATTCAACAGGTCTGGAAAAGACCAGCAGAGACACATTGCCTGTATCCAGGACAGAGAAAATTTAAGTACACCCTTTCGTCAAACTTTTTGACTGGTGGGGGCGGGACTTCCGGTTGGCGCCATGTGGGGGCCATGTGGGCGGAAGGTCACGTGGTCAAGCAGGTGGTGTGTCCAAGGGGCGTAACAGTGGATGCTGATTGGTTGTCGTCATTAGGGGCGATACCTTAAATGAGTCAATTAAAACACAGGGGTGTGTTTGTTATAAATAGAACAAGACAAATATGGTATTATCGGAAACTGTTTGGCATCAGCACCAATTAAAAATAGAGGGGGTGTGTTTGTAAGCATCGTTAAACCTTGAATAACCCAATGAAAACAATGGGGCGTGCTTTAGTGTTTACTTTAAATACAGAGATAAAACTCTGCACTTTACATGCAGCATTCGTTGGAAAAGAACACCCGTTCAACAATGGCTAGAGTTAAGAGAGTTTATCGTCAAGCGGAGGAGAAACGCAACGCGTGCCAAGATGATGATGATGAACAAGCAACTGCATCATATACTTCCTCAATGGAGATACCTATCGATGATGAACAAGCAACTGCATCATATACTTCCTCATCTGAGATACCTATCGGAATTCCCGTCATGACATACTCTACCGATGATGAGGATCCAACATCAACTTCAATAACCATGGTTGAAAATCAGACCTCGGGTCGGCCAAGAGGTATGTCAGTTCTGTGCGAAACCCCAGTGACCGTCTACCAGTATTCATCTCGTGAATTGAATGCTCCTAAGAAATCAACATACTACATCTGCAGGGTACAAAGACCCCCGTTCGACACTCTGCAGGAAGAATGGTCTTTGGAGCCATATGGCCTGGTTGGCAGCTGGGGTTATATTTTCGTGTATGAAATAGGAGAGCTTTGCCTGTATCAATTGGATCAAGATGAGGTATTTAATGGATCACTGGCTCTGTGTACACTCACCCACAGCGACTGGGCTGTGTTAAAGCTTGCAATCCCGCACCTTAATGATAGCCCTGAAACAGTCTCAAGGCAGGAGAGGGAGGAAGAAGAAGAAGAAAATGAACTGTCTCCTCGACCTGTAAAACGGGCGAGAATGTTTCATATACCATCCGATGTTGAAATAGCTGAGAGAGAACCTCTCTTTAGCGCAGTGTGGGGGTCAAAAACCACAGCAAATGGCCGCTGGTCTTTTCGGGCAAGCAGACGCAGGAACAACCGGACGAGTCCCTCAGATCTGTTTGTGTTGGAGGCTTTCAATCAGGACTGCGGCGTATTCAAGACAATGCTGGCTCTGCCGTTTGAAGCTTGGGCAGAGAAGATGAGTGAAATTGGACATCGTCTTTCCGACCTTTTCCATAAGTCACGAAGTTGGATCGATGTCATGTCAGTGAAAAAAACCCTGACGTTTCCTGTTTTACGTTTAGAACGAACCCTCTTCTGAGGACACGCCCCTTCCTATGATATATATACGGGGGGATAACTGCAAGCTCACAGACACTGAGAATCGTATCATGAGAATGAGTGGACCGACACCATACATCTCTACAACCACCGAGCAGAGATCCACTTAAGTAAAGTCAGATACCTCTGGAGATACAGCATCTGTGTCTTCGCCCGGGTTAAGATTAAATGTGAATAGAGAGTATCCTTGATTAAATTCCTGACGTGATATACTCAGCGGAAGATCTTTTAGATGTCGTCCTGTAGCTGTAAACAAGTTGTAATACTCTCTCACTGAATGACCTTGGTTAAAATTGGGCTGGAAGTCTTTAGCAGGAATTTGTCTGCCATCCTTACACAAAGCTAAATATTCCATATCAAAATGATTAAAGTCAAACGGATTGAGATTGCGTGTTCCTGTAAAAGCGTCATGATCCAGTAACGCAATCACCACATACTTGGGAAAGACGCCTAAGAAAAGATTGTCTTGGTTGCATACCCTTGAATTTTCAGGGATGGAATATGTTTTTACATTCACACGTGAAAGTGGATGGAGAGCATTTGCCTTCATTAAAGCTGAAGCGTGCCCCAGTCGTACAGCTGGAGAGACAGTAACTTTTTTGATAAAAAGAGATGCTCCTAATATCCTGAGTTTGTAAGTGGAGTCTCTTGCTGCCATGAGACAAAAGGCATCGTTGGCTCTTGTAAGTTTAATTTTAAGGTCAACAGAGTTTAAAAGAAGTCTTTCGCAGAAAAATATGTCGGCATGCAGGGGGCCTAGGAGATGTACCTCCCTGGAATTTGCCGTAAAGCCTGCTCTGCTGTTAAGACCTTGGTTAGGGCCGTTAGTTGTAACAATAGAGTTCAGAGCACCTGCAGTGTCTTTATAAAAAAGACCAGAGCTAAACTGGGTTTTCAAAGAATCCTCAGAAAAGCGTATCGTTGAGATCCAGATACTTTTCTCCGTCTCCCGGAATGAAAAACTCGATCGGCCCTCCATCAGTGATTGCTGATAAAGGCTGGATCTCGGTGTAAATTTTATCTTCGATCGATAGCTGCGTCATCGGGGCAGAAAATAAGTCCAACTCTGCCAGCGTGCACTCTGATGATTTGTTATGTAAAAGAGCCATTATTTAAATATATCAAAACATGCGGATGACTTCCTTCCTCTTCGTTTGTCAGCTCCGACTGATCTCCTTTTTTGCGTTTGTCGTTGTTTTTTAACCGTCCTTAAACGATCACCAGGGGGTCTTGTTCTGGGTCTTTTGGATAAAACCATAATTCCTGAACCTTCTTGACCTTCGTTGTGTGTAGAACCACTCATTTTACTCACGGCTCTACCGATGACATCCGAAGCGATATTTGATGCAGCCATTTTAAGATGGAGTTTTGCAATTGCAAATCCTTTTTTAACCAGAGGGGATACGAAGCGGAATAATTTTGAAAATAATGATCCAATTCCGCGTCCGTACATGACCGGAGCCCCATAAAACCCTGGCAGATTACCGCCTGATTGACTTACATAGTAATTTACAAAGCGATTTGGATCACGTCTCAGACTTAGCTATGCCATGTTCTCTCTTGCCTGCTTGATGCAGTGTTGAATGACCAGCGTAATATGAATGATAACCAATCAATCTTAGAGGTTATATACATATCTCTGGAATAGTTTATACAAATAAAATTTATCTCAGGCTACGTTGTGATATCACTGGTCTGAAGTGTAGTCTTATGAATTTACAGGAACGTTTTGGTCCGATTTAATTTCTATATTGATATTTTCAATATGTCTTCTGGAGACTGGAAGGTAGTGGGCGGGGTTAAACGTCTGAGTAATCATATCACTGAAGTCGCCTTGTACTTTGACGGTCCGCAGTAAAGGTGCAAAAGTGTCGCCTACTATTTCAGGGCTGACCACGTCGCTGTAACAGTATAGGTGATAGAAACCAGCCTTTATATCCGCCGGAAAAGGAGCCAGTTTTGGTTCAGAAACATGAATCCATTCCCCTGGTTTCACGCCCATCATATAAGCTAGAGTGCTGAAGAAGCGTATTTCATACAGACTGTTTGCTTGAAATGCAAATCTCTTTTGAACTTTGCTGAATTTAATGCGTAAACCCGATTTCAATTTTTTGAAAAACATTTCCATCTCTGTCTCGAGTTGAATAACGCTGTTATAGTAGCCACTTCTGATCCTTTGCGTATTGATCTCCACATCACCAACCTTCCTCCATTCAAAGTAGGCATCATGATCCGGTAAATTATGCCATGTATGAGGGTATGAAATCTCTGCTAATGCAACCATCCATTGGCCTTCTAAATCAATATGTTGAGCTAAATTTACACGGAAACTTGAACTGGTATTATTTTTAAACACTTCCATGCTAGCATTAGATGGAAGAGTAACGTAAAAGCCATCATCCTCTACCTGACGGTTCTTGATGCTGTGTCAACTGTGAGGTTTAGTGCAAACCTTTTTTATACGTTTCGAAGTTCATCAAACTTGATCCAACTGTTGAATTTCTCAGGCCAGTTTTTCCATCTTACAAAAACCTGTTTGACTCCCTTGACCGTACGTCGTTTTAATATTTTCTTCCACTTGATACATCTTGTCGTTAAATATTTTTACTTTTTGAAGTTCCTCAGCGTAAAAAGAACCCTCGATAGGTTCTCCATCCAAATCTTTGAGTTTGTATACAGGAGGAGATCGGGGTATCCGCTCATAGACTGTAAACACTTCATCCGTAAAACTCTGTTCGTATTTTTTGTCAAACACTCCACGGACCTTGGATATTCTGACAAGATCCCCTTGTTTAAACGTTGTCACTGAGGCCCTGCAATATCTGTTGGACTTGACATCATACAGATTCTGAAACACTTGAAAGGCATTTTCTGAGGTCACTTCCATAGGGCTCATTTTAATGCTGGAGTGGTAGGAATGGTTGTAGCTTCTAGCTAGGTTTTGCAGTACATTGACGTACCTCCTCAGCCTATCTACACCCCCAAAACTTCCCGGATTTGAAGGGCTATAATATACTTTCTTCATCAGCCGTCTTCCTGCCATCTCTGCCTTATGCTCACTCTGCCAATTACTTGTTAAATAATGAGAAAAAACACACAGGAGGGTAGATTCATCCTTATTTGTTTTATTTTTTTTGTATTGAATATAAAAAAAACAAAAACAAAAAAAACCAAAATCAAATAAAATGCAGATTAATGCAGATGAATTCAAACACTACTAGCTTTTAAACAACACTTTTGGGAAAGGTTACTATGTTCCTACTTTAATTGTATTTAATAGTAAAAAGAAAAAAGAAGAAAAATCATATAATGCAGAATAATTAAAGTACTGGAATACTAAAAAAAATAAATAAAAAATGATGCAACAAGTCATCAAACATGTGAGATCAGTTTGTCAGTCCATAGCACTCTGAAACAGAGTTAAGTTGTTTGAGATGTTTCTCATCGACCATGCGATCATAAACGTGCGCTATTGCACTGTGGATGCCTTGTACCGATTTCAGTTCATATAAAACCGTCTTGGCAATCGTCTTCACTCTGAAGTCATCCACTTGTATGCTTCGAAGTACCAGAAGATTCTGAATAGCAGGAACGAGTTTGGGGGTTACGAGTCGTCGTACGATGCGTTGAAATTTGACTTGGTAATAATCCTCCCCCAGTACCTCCAGGCAATGGTGTTGACGCTGGCTCGGGTGGTTCGTTATACATCCATAGCAGGTTTCTCTGAGATAGTTCAAAGAGGTTATGTTGAATAAATGAAGTATCGCTGTTTTCACCATATTGATGAGGGTGGTTGAGAACCAACCGTCAATTTCGTCCTCCTGGTTACTCTCATCCTCTACTGAAGGCTGAGGGTCCTCCATCGGTTCCAGGGTTTGTGTAGGGGCTTCGGTAGAGGGTGAGTAGCCGGTGGCTACCTCCTCCTCCACGACCACCTTCATGTCTTCAGGCAGGACATTCGCGTCTACAGACTCAGCCATGAATAATGGCGATGGTGAGCAGAGGTCTGGAGAAAGCGGTAGATATTTCATGTTGTATCCTGTAGGTGATGCAGGACTGAAGTGGTTCTCTGAGAATGAGGATGTTGAGGTGGATGGTGAGAAGAGGTCAGGGGAAGGCGGATGATATGGTCCAATGTTGAAGCTTTCATCGTGCTCAGGAGAGAAGTGGATCTCTGCTCGGTGGTTGTAGAGATCCCTGTATGGTGTCGGTCCACTCATTCTCATGATACGATTCTCAGTGTCTGTGAGCTTGCAGTTATCCCCCCGTATATATATCATAGGAAGGGGCGTGTCCTCAGAAGAGGGTTCGTTCTAAACGTCAAACAGGAAACGTCAGGGTTTTTTTCACTGACATGACATCGATCCAACTTCGTGACTTATGGAAAAGGTCGTAAAGACGATGTCCAATTTCACTCATCTTCTCTGCCCAAGCTTCAAACGGTAGAGCCAGCATTGTCTTGAATACCCCGCATTCCTGGTTGAAAGCCTCCAACACAAACAGATCTGAGGGACTCGTCCGGTTGTTCCTGCGTCTGCTTGCCCGAAAAGACCAGCTGCCATTTGCTGTGGTTTTTGACCCCCACACTGCGCTAAAGAGAGGTTCTCTCTCAGCTATTTCAACATCGGATGGTATATGAAACATTCTCGCCCGTTTTACAGGTCGAGGAGACAGTTCATTTTCTTCTTCTTCTTCCTCCCTCTCCTGCCTTGAGACTGTTTCAGGGCTATCATTAAGGTGCGGGATTGCAAGCCTTAACACAGCCCAGTCGCTGTGGGTGAGAGTACACAGAGCCAGTGATCCATTAAATACCTCATCTTGATCCAATTGATACAGGCAAAGCTCTCCTATTTCATACATGAAAATATAACCCCAGCTGCCAACCAGGCCGTATGGCTCCAAAGACCATTCTCCCTGCAGAGTGTCGAACGGGGGTCTTTGTACCCTGCAGATGTAGTATGTTGATTTCTTAGGAGCATTCAATTCACGAGATGAATACTGGTAGACGGTCACTGGGGTTTCGCACAGAACTGACATACCTCTTGGCCGACCCGAGGTCTGATTTTCAACCATGGTTATTGAAGTTGATGTTGGATCCTCATCATCGGTAGAGTATGTCATGACGGGAATTCCGATAGGTATCTCAGATGAGGAAGTATATGATGCAGTTGCTTGTTCATCATCATCTTGGCACGCGTTGCGTTTCTCCTCCGCTTGACGATAAACTCTCTTAACTCTAGCCATTGTTGAACGGGTGTTCTTTTCCAACGAATGCTGCATGTAAAGTGCAGAGTTTTATCTCTGTATTTAAAGTAAACACTAAAGTACGCCCCATTGTTTTCATTGGGTTATTCAAGGTTTAACGATGCTTACAAACACACCCCCTCTATTTTTAATTGGTGCTGATGCCAAACAGTTTCCGATAATACCATATTTGTCTTGTTCTATTTATAACAAACACACTCCTGTGTTTTAATTGACTCATTTAAGGTATCGCCCCTAATGACAACAACCAATCAGCATCCACTGTTACGCCCCTTGGACACACCCCCCTGCTTGACCACGTGACCTTCCGCCCACATGGCCCCTACATGGCGCCAACCGGAAGTCCCGCCCCCACCTGTCAAAAAGTTTGACGAAAGGGTGTACTTAAATTCTCTCAGGACCCAGAGGGCTTCCCTCTGTACCTGAAGACAGGGACACTGAAGAATGGTGGTGTGGAGCTCTGGTGCTACTGGTGTGCTCGTGGCTCCACCTCCTTGGAGTCCTTCCACCTCCACCTAAATTACTTCATCTCAGGTGGGTGATTACATTTTTAATGTCTTTTTTATTTTGAACGCAGGTAATATGTCATTTTCTTCATTTATCCTGCAGGGACCGGTGCCAGTGACCCCACTTCCAGGCGTACCTCCTGGAAGGTCTGATGCGCTGGAACCAGGACTGGATGGAGGAAGCAGTGAGAAGAAACTCTGAGCTGAGGACCTACAGCAGCGCTGAGAGAGAGCAATGGACCGACTCAGCCGTACGATCCTGAGGATGCCCTTGACGAGTGCTACCAACCTCCTGGGGCAAACAGGCAAGAACGATTAATGTTAACTCAGATGTGTTGACTAAAGAAAAAACTTTTATAAGGATGTATCTTGAAATGCAGCGATGGTTTTCTTATGGCGATGTCTTGCAACAAACCTTCAACACTGATATTCAGCGGTAAAAGGAGTACTTTATTTTCTTAAGTAAAAGTACATATACAGAAGCAACACAGTAGTAGTGAAAGTATCAGATTAAAATTCTACTTTATGTACCACTTTTAAATGTACTTTAAAAGTAAAACCTACAAGTACATCAGACAGACTTTAAAGAGTTAAATGTGCTGTATTTTTATAAAGATTTTTTATTATTCATGATGAATGATTGTTGTTATCAAACCAGGTCTAAAGCTGTTCAGAGACGGTGGTGTTTTCTTAACTAATTATTGTGATATTTTGGATTAGAAATACTTTGTTTCCCATAAACAGGTCACTATGAAAATGAATGTTTAAATTAAACCACTAAATAAAATACTTTTACTCTTCATTCAATTCAAAAATGTAGTGGAGTAGAAACCTGCTTTAAAATGTAGTCATGTAGTATCATAAGATAAGTAAATTTACCTTATTTTGTTAACCTTCTATTCATACTCCCACTTTTCACTTGTTACTTTACGCCACTGCTGATATGAGGTGATGGAATGCATGTTTGAATCTTTACTTAGTTCAAATTCTTGACTAATAATGTGTATTGTGCTTCATATGTGTGTTCTTCTACAGGGGAGATTCTTGGCATGGAGTACCTGTACAGTCAGTCTGGTCAATCCCTGACTGTCATGGATAACCCAGAGGAAGAGGTTCGGCTGGTGGAGTGATGGACGATGAGGCGGTAAACGATGAAAGCTTTGTGGAGGAGGAACCTGAGGACCTGACAGTGCCCCATCCTCTGAGTCCTTCGGGACTGTCCCAATGCACAGCAGCATCCCCCAGGCCTCCGACCCCTCTTTCTCTGCACCATCCTCACCACAGCCATCCACATCCAGCCAAGGACTGCCTCCATATTGGCACCCTGCCCAGCCCCCTCTACACCCACCTCTGCACCGCCCTGCTAAGCCAAGTGGAGCCTCTGGTCCTGCAACATCAGCTGGGTGCAGTGTTGCAGACCAGGACCCTGTGAGTAGACTACTCATTAGCTGCAGTGCCACTTTAATCATACAGTATATGTGCTTTAACACTGAGATTTTTACATGCTGTGTTTTGTATTCTAGTACTTTCTTTCAGGCTCCAGTTCTTGGACCTGATGGGGATAAGGTGCAGGATTTGGCTGAGTACCTGGTCTCCCTCCGTCAGGCACTCTATCTGGACGAGCAGCAGGACAGAGGTCATCCGCCTGTGAACTTCTCTTCCTGATGGGGACAGGAGGAGGATCAATTATCAGCCTGGACACCAATCCAAGCTGGCCTACGGTCGCTTCAAGGCCCGTAAAAACACAGGGTGACACCAGGGGTGGAAAGAGTTAAGAGGTGCCTTATTAATCATCTAGGGGGGCCATCTCAGTGGCCCAGCATCAGGTACTTAGCTGAGGCCATGTGCATTAAGCTGTGTTCACTAAACAAATCTCCAAATAAGAAGGATGGAGTCTGGCTTCCTCTGTGGAGAAAACAGCTCAGGCTCCATAAGAAAGTCTGGATCAAACTCATTCCACATCAGGGCTCCGACATGAGTTTGTCCTTCCCCCAAACAGAGCGGAACAGGCTCCTAAGCTGCACCCCGGCAGACGACCTGTTAGTGCCGTGGTTCTGCAGCCCATCGGCCCAGCAGCTCCTCTTCCACTCCCAGCTCCTGTGCCAGCACTTTTTTTAATGAACTCTGGGTTGATGGTGATGGCACCAGGTGCTGGTCACCCCTCAGCTGCCCCTCCGATGGCTCCAACCTGCCACACAAGTGGCTCTTGCACCTACTGCCCATGTGTCTGTGTCCCGCTCCACTCAGAGGAACAGGCTACGTAGGGCATAAGAGGAGGCCACTCGGGCCCACAAAAGGAAGTATGTCCGTAAAGTGGCTTTTAACAAGTGCACTAAGTGTGGGCAAAACAAAAGTTTGGCCACAGCTGCTTCTGCAGTGCCACTTTCTACCCCAGTAACTCAGGTGGCAAATCTTTAGAGGAGTGGCTGGTAGAACAACACCTCCCAAAGAGACGGGAAACCCACCCCCATAATCTGGAGGAGGAAGTACACCTGTATATATTGTATATAAGACTGTAAAAATGTAAACATGTAAATGGATATTTATACCAATACAATCAAGAACATGTTAATAATCTTACCATAGTAGCTACCTTCTATATTTTTGTATTATGTTGTGTTGTTTTTATTCATAAATGTAATGTTTTGTGTGTGGGTGTGTGGTACTGTTTTTGTGAATAAATGCAGTTCATAGATTGATTAATTGTGCTGCTTTTAATTGCCTTGGATTGGAGTGTTTAATGTTTACCTAACTGAGACCAGGGCCACTGTAAATCCCAACAAAAGGCTCCTGCTGACGGTCAGAGGGAGGTCAGGGCAGGTGCTGCTCATCACATTAGCTTTGATGACCGCCTTGTGATTTTATGACTATTCTTTGCTGCAAACTCAGTTTTAAAGGCTAATACAAGTGCAGTTACACTATTGTTATATTAATGAGGTAGTAGGCTTAAACACTCATAATAAGTTTGTATTACCATATATAGATGTACATTTACTTATTTACTGTCATGCAAAAATGATTTTGACTTTATTCACGTATATCTCTACTGGACTAAACAATAAAATTATATAATTTAAAATGGTTATTTTACACTAGTTGAACCTGCCCTGGTACATGTAAACTACACATATTAACTATAATATATAAACATAATTGTAAATGTTTTACTACAAAGTTTGCCAAGACAGTGCAATTTTGTGTTAAACAATCCACGAAGCAAACTTAACTTAATGGTATTGATGAAAGAATATTTCCTGTGAGGGACCATGCAAAGTGGCGGAGGAACAGAGCAGATTAAATCCAGGTTCACGACCAGCTTCCAATAAATACACTTTTTTAAATCTATTAACTACAAAATGATAAAATGCCACCCAGAATCCTCAGTTCCCTACTTCATGGAAACTCGCACCGTTTGGCATCATTTTTCCCTGAGCGAGGGGGCCCCGGGGGCCCCATCCGCATCAAGCTAATCCCTCGACAACAGATGGTCCTGGTTTAGGTCCGGAGATCATAAATCGACACGTTTCTTTATTTCCAAATCAACTAAAGAAGGTTCTGTGACTCCGCTTCAGAAACATCTGACCGCAGCTCCGTCACTAAGTTCAGTTTGGAGACCATAGAAAGGTCTCAAACCTGAAGCTGCAGCGTCACTGCTTTTCCACTGACACCGGTCACCTGATTGGCCCACAGTAGACCGGGAACAGATGGGATTGCCCGGTGAAGCTAGAGGGGGAGGCACCATGGCTGCTGGTGAAAATAGCAATGATGACAGTAAACAAACTCAGGCTGAAGCAGGAGGTTCTTTCACACAGTTGACATCATGTTTCTGTATATATCTGTCTAAATTACTAATTCACTTTGTAAATTCACTTAACGTAAATGTTCAGTACGTCTTAGAAACCTAAACCAGTCTCTACAGCATTACTTTCATGCCAGCTGAAAATCAAAAATACAAAGAGAAAATAAAAGTTTCAAATAAAAACCAAACAGTTCAATAAAAACGAAAAAAGCATGGTTGTTGTTACGTATTTGTTTAAACAGTTTTTTAAAGTGTATAACCGAAATAAGCATTTCTTTACTCATTAAAAATAATGTATTAGTTGTCAATGAGATTTCTTTCTGTACATACAGATGGACTGACATCATTCAAACAGGTTTCAGCTGTAGTTTCATTTTTATTACTTTTCTAAATATGTTAAACCACACAAAATATTGACACTTTGAGCTCAACTTGCACATTTTCACTTGGAGGTAAACTCGCTGTCGTTGCCAGTGCTTTAGATGTTAATGACCCTGTAAGTTGAATTATTTTGAGGGGACAGCAAATTTACACGGTTATACAAGCTGTACACTGACTACTATACATTGTATCAAAATATATCTTTAGTGTTGTCCCATGAAAAGACATAATGAAATATTTAGAAGAATGTGAGGGGTGTACTTACATTTGGGAGATAGTGTAGTTGACCGTTACAAGAAGTCTGGAGTTAAACCCCATATGTTTAACCATATATCAGGATGTGTATATATATTTGACTATGTGCGGAGTAGAGAAAATCAGCAATAATTTAAAACTTATGTATCCAATTCTTGCAGTTTAAATGGATTGAAATTGGTTGTTGTGCAATTATGAAATTATTGAGTAAAAAGTAATTACTCAAAGTCACATGGACAAGTCAAATGTCTTCTGGAGTAAGGTTTGATGCCGAGACAAAGTTTGTGCTGTTTGGCCACAAAAAAGATGTTCTGTACGAGTCAATGTAGGCTTTCAAACCCAAGAACACAGTACTAACTGGTACCAACTGGCAAACATGGTGGTGGTAGCATCATCCTGTGGGGCTGTTTTACTTACAGTAGTACTAGTGCATTTGAATACAAAGACGTTTAAACGCTAGATGGCTAAAACTGGGAAACAATGGATGTTCCAATAAAAAGTCAAACCTAAGCAGAACAGCACAATGGAACCCATTTAGCTCTGGATTTGAAGACCCCAGACCTGAACATTATCAAAACAGTCAGGAATTATTGTGACTCTACTATAGACAACTGAAGAACACAGTCAAACATGTTGTTTGCTTGAGTTGCAGAGAATCAAACATCCAAAGATAAGTTTTCATATATCTCTATAGAAGCCCGGGCAATATCTTCTGGAACCTTCTAATATTCATCAAAAACAAGTCATGAAAAACTAGGATGGGCTGAAGGTTAGAGTACAGAGTACAAGCTTTTACAGACTTTGGCTTTCCTTAGTACTCCCACGTAGACTCAGAAACATATAAAAGGGCAGTGCGTTGTGTAGAGGTAGAGCGTGGACACCATATACAAAAACTATGAAACACAGCCTTCTGGCGTTTGATTCCCAATTCTGGGATCTTTGCTACATGTCTTCCCTCTTCTCTCTCTGCCCATTTCCTGTCTGTATATTGTGAACTAAAGGCCACTAGTGCTACAAAAACTAAAGAACAAAAACATATAGGGACAAGTCTGTACTTCTGCAAGTGATGGATCTCATAAAGACATCTCTACAAACATGTGCCACATGCCAACCGTCTCAGCTTTGTTCTATTTCTGTAGCAGGACTCGGTCACAGTCTTTATTAAGCAGCTGAACACACACACACAGGAATGTGTCTCGAACTTTCCTGCAGCGCCGGCTGCTGAGGGCGTGTTGAAAGGGTGGGGGGTGTCCATGTATATAAACAGCAGGGGAGATGGGACACCTCTCAGACAAAGCACCGACAGCACCAGCAGATAAGAAATCCAACCTCAACCTTCAACCAAACACACACAGGATGTTGTGTCCCAGTGTCTTCCAGCCGACCCCAACTACCATGAGGCCTTTCCTGGACCTACACTGGCCCATCCGCAGCCTGTGGCCTGAGACCCGACCACTCTTCTACCAAATTGAGCAGGAGATGATCCGCCACATGCAGGAGATGAGGCAGAGCATGCAATACATGGAGAGACTGCACCAGAAGATTTTTGAGGAGATTGACCAATCCTCCTGCTCTACAGGGGCATTCAAGCCCATCACCTTCCAGGAACTGGGGAAGGATGGAAACATCTTTGCTTTGAGCCTGGACACGGTGGAGTTTTCCCCGGAGGATCTGTCAGTCAAACAGGTTGGCAGGAAACTGAGGGTGAGTGGGAAGACGGAAAAGAAGCAGGAAGATGGGAAGGGTTCGTACTCCTACAGGTGTCAGGAGTTCAGGCAGGAGTTCGATCTGCCAGACGGCGTCAACCCAGAGACCGTCAGCTGCTCGCTGGTGGGTGGCCGGCTGCAGATCCAGGCACCCCGGGAGAAACCACTGAGTGATGGGAAGGAGAGGATCGTCCCAATCAATGTCAGTTCTGCCCCGGCCATCACCTCCTCTTCCTCCTCCTCATCCTGCGGGAACCAGGAGATAAACAGCATCTCCCCCTCAGAGAGCAACCCAACTGAAAAAAACTGAACAGTTTCAAATCTCAACTAATAAGCTGTCTAAAGGAGGAATCAAGAAACCAGGTTCCCTTCATTGCACTTTGATTTTTAACCGTTTTTGAGTTGATTAAAAAATAAAAGCACCCATTCTTAAAATTCAGATAATTATGGTAAATAAAAGTTACTAAATGCATTTGATTATATAAATTCCTCATGCTTTTAGAAATTTTTGTCTAAAATCTGAAAACACATAAGTAAAACATAGTTAACAGTACCAGGTCTTTTGAGTGGCGTTTAACCCTTTTGTTCTTTTGACTTCACTTTAATTTTACAATGTTAATGGTTTTTTTTAAACATTATGGTCAAGTATAAATTGTGTACAGTATTTGTTATAATTAAACTGAGATCATTTCAGTTTGTTTCTCATAATTATTTCCCTTATGGAACACTTTCCAAAGTAATCGCATTACAACCTCAAATTAATCCTCTAAATTAAACCCATTACTGTTAGATCATGAAGTTACTCATGCAGAGACAGCACCCAGTCTTCCCAGGAGCAGACATCCCAGCAGATTCAGCCAAAGGTCAGAGCGTGAAGGTCAGAGAAATGGCCATAATCCAAAATGCTCCATCTCAGACTTTACAGGCCTCAGTGAACAGGTCAAAGGTTAAAGGTCATGACATAGAAACACTGAACCAGTCTGGCTGTTTGGAAGGGTTGAAGTAGAAAGCTTCTTCTCTTCTTAAAACAAGATGGCAGCAGAACCTGGGTTTGCTAAGCTGCATCAGAATGAAGGACAGAACTTCTGTAACAATGTCCTTGGGACAGATGAGACCAAAGTAGAGATGTTTGACCATAATGGACAGAACCGTGTTTGGAGAAACAAGACAGCATATCAGTACAAACAACTGGCAAAAAGTGTATGATGAAAATAAAACACAGGACACAAGTTTTAACCTTTCCTTGTAAAATAATTCTCAGTAAACCTAATTTATTCACAAACTATTTTTCAAATTGCCTTGTTGACATTGTCTTTTCTGTTAAATCACATACAATAAAAAACATTTCTAAAAGACAAGAGATGTCTGAGACTCTTCGCTAACTCTATACACAAGTACTCCTCATCCTCATGGAAATACACCGTTTTCCAACCACTATGTCTTCATGTCGACACCCTTTTGCGTTCAGACATCAGATTAGAAAGATTATGAAAAACAGAAGGGCTAAAAAATTAACAGCTACAGTACACATTTCCTTTTGTTCTGTTGGTTTATTCTTTTCCCTTTATTATTTTTAAATGCTGTGGTTACAGAATAAAAGAATATGCTTAGTTAATGCTTATGCTGTTTGCTATGCATGATATTAATCAGAAACAAACCAGGCGGTGGATGAGGACAGGAGTGTGAATGCAGCTTACTGTGCTAATGTGAGACATGAAATTAAAGGGACCTTCTCTGGGCCAAACTGTTTCCCCAAGGAGGACCATCTGAGCTGCAGTATTTTGTGGAATATTGGGTTGGAGGCGCTGTCTTAGTTAGATCCCTTGAGTTGATGTGTAATGAGGACTTTTGGAGTTATCAGATTTAGGGGGACATTGTGCTTGTGATCTTGTTTTACTTAAACCACCCAAGTACTTGACTCAAACTGTGGTGGAAGAAACACTGATGGCCGTCAAGCACTTCAAGAAGAACAAAAATCAACGTGATACTATCCTAAAAGGGAGTTTTTCTTTCCACTGTCACCATATGCTTGTTCAGGAGGAAGGATTGAAGTAAAATAAGTGTCTTGATGTAATCTGATTGATTTTCCTGAATAGACAAGCTTTCACCATCGAGGATAATAAACTGAACTTGACTGCATTGTTTTATAAATGGGAACTAATATAGATAATTGACTTAAAGATGTTTATATAATTGGAATAAATTGACTTCATATTTTAGTAAAGATCGTTGCACTGTTGCCTTGCAGCAAGAAGGTCCTTGGTTCGACTCCCAGCCGGGGATCTTTCTGCATGGAGTTTGCATACGTGGGTTCTCTCCGGGTACTCCGGCTTCCTCCCACAGTCCAAAAACTCGACTGTTAGTTTAAATGGTCTCTCTAAATTGTCCTTAGGTGTGAATGGGTGTGTGCATGGTTGTTTGTCTTGTGTGTCTGTGTTGCCCTGCAATGGACTGTCAACCTGTCCAGGGTGTACCTGGCCTATCGCCCATAGACTGCTGGAGATGGGCACCAGGGTATAGAAAATGGATAGAAACTGGGTCGGTTTGTTTTGTGAACAATACCAGTCCTCCTCACCAAAGCTTATGGTAACTCTGCCCCAAGAGTATACAAGGCATTTTTCAAGGCGGAAGTTTTTTCAGAGCCGTCACAAAAAAGTGGACAGCAAATGGTCAACTGCAAACGGACTCAAAAAACTGAAGCAGAACCGACCACCGATGATAAAATTTACCTGAAGACAGCCAGGCTGTACTCATGTAACTTATTTAACTTCTTTCAGATAAACCTTAAAATAGGTCATTAGTAACAGCAGTTTTTAGCTGTACAATGCTTGTTGGCAGACTTAAAGGAATTTGTTATAAATGATACCTGATAAGCTGAGAGTGGTACAACAGATTGTTTATGGCTTTCTGTGTTATGGGGACTAAAGATGTTTTTGGACCACCTTCTTTAACTACAGAACAGTTATAAAGGACCCATCTTTGTTTTTGCCCCTTCAAAATAGCACTATAGCCGAGTATCCGTCTGTAGCATGTTTTAATCCAATTCTGCTGAGGTGAGAAATTTTACAGCCTGACATACAATCTTTCTGTGTAACATGGGTCACTATGACAAATTTATACAATTTGCACAGTAAGACATGTGCAACTGCTTAATATGTGAAGTGACTGTCGTGTGTTTAACACAAAGTTTTCAGTTGAGTGACTAAAAGAGAATTAGGAGTAAATATATGATGGATAATGTACAACATATGCTAAAGAGACACTAAAAAGGTAGCCAGTTTCACCATCCAGTTGGGTTTTGAAAATAATGAATTAAAAAACTGTTTTGAGGTGTAATCATAAGTGAACATAGAAATAAATCTGAATATCTAAACAAATATTTTAACAGTAGCCACAGAATAACCCGCTTTTTTAATAAAACCATAGATAAATCAATTTTCTGTCATTGCTACAAAGAATAATAATTAAAATAATAAAGAGTTACTCAGGTAATTAATTCAATTTATTTTAACATCTTTCTACAATCCCCACAGTGAAAAAAAAACTAAGAAAAAGGGAGGCTACCTTAAACATTTAAAAAAAAGGTCCCCTGATGTTTGAAAATGTGTCTTACAGGGACCCTTCATATTTCTGTGTTTTATAAGGACCATAAGCTCTCCTCTACCTGTCGAACAAGGACTGTGTACTACAGGGACACCATCTCTGCACCTGTCTTCCAGGGACTATCCATGACACTGTTATGGGGATTGCTTGCTGGTTTGCACATTACACAGCCTTGTAAAATTTATGTGTTTTGGGTTTTACTTCAGTGTTTGTGTGTTAGCATCTCAGTTACAGCATATAAATATAACATGTGGAAACTTCTCCCTGTAAATATGCATTTCCACTTTTGAATTACTTTTACATTCAGGTAAAACTATATTATGCTGCCATAACATTTACAATTTTATATTTTACAGGAAAATACAGATTTAATTTTAATGCAACATGATCTTAAAAGAGTAGTTTAAAATTTTTCTAAATATTCTTAAGATTTGTGCCAGTGCTAGTCACATTGGATAAACAGCCTTTAAAGTAACTTAATTTCAGTTCTCCTGACGCGCATTAAAAAACATCAACTCGACCGATCACGTTTTTGCATTAATGAATGTGTTGGTATTTTTGCCTTCAGTTTTGCTAACACGAATTAGCAAAAAGGTTGAATTCTGTACTGATACCCTAAGGTCAAATTATTATGTATGGCAAATAAAAAGTCATTACAAGATGTAAATGTGGGAGTTATATAGGAAGCAGACACGGCTGTTCTCTAGCTCTCCAAAAACGTTTCCGACTCAGTTTCTGATACAAGACCATTCTCAGCTAAACTACACCTAAAAGGGTCCAATATTATTCAATAATATCAGATGTAGAGAGAGGTCTAGGGTTGAGATGATTTCGTTCATTATGTTATGATTTTGGATTAAATTATATGGATGCTGCATGATAACTCATTTGCCAAAGTTCAGGAATACCCTTCCAGCATTGCAGACTGGATCTCAACTCCATTGTACAAATCTTAGCCAAAAACATGAGGATGATCATTTAAAATTGTTCCCAAAACATTGAACTGTTCCTTTAAGCATCTGAAATTATAAGTCAACAGCAGACTGTGACAGATTAAACAAAATATTTACGAGTTCACACAATGACACTCTACATTTTATCCTCAGAAATAAATACCGACAGGCATCCAGGTAGCAACACTGCCCCACAAAGGCAGACAACAGTAACTGCACATCAAAAATGTTTTCTTACGCAAGTAGGTTATCACTGTTTCCACTGGTATAAAAAGATGTTTTTAACAATAGAAAAAATATGCACCAATAAAAAATATCGACCAGGTTTGCAATAATTTAAGGAAAAATTATTTATATAACACCGAAACTAAGTCAATTAACCAAATGCTGCTTTCAGCAAAAATTAACTTATTGATGCCAAGGAAATAATCACAAATAATCAATTTTGAAACCTTAAATGTATCCCCTAAAACCAAAATACAACTGTTAATAGTTTGCAAATTAGCTATAGCAGGTAAGCTAGTTTATTTTCCTTTTGCAGTACATCGTCATGAAATGGTCAGACTATATTCTGAGGTTTAATCCAATTTATAACTGCTGTATTGAACCCTTGAAGGGCAGAGCTGCTCCGCAAAACAAAGACACATAACGAATGTTAGGTTTAAATTATTTATAAAGGTTTAACAGTAAAGTAGCCACAGCAGAATGCAGATAATACACCAACCAGCCTTCAAACAGCTTCTGGTTGAAAATGTTATAAAATCGTGTTTTGATGCATTTAGGGGAATTTCCCAATCTGAGATGCAGAAATACATCATTCTCAGTCATTTATCAAAAATCATTGTTATTGTTGTATTGTTTTTAATTAATCAACGACCCAAAAGGGAAAGAATATCCTGATTCCTTTTTTATGCTTCAAAGCTAAAAGAAAAGCTGCTAAACAGCAACTGGATTGGATTATCTGCCTGTAAAAGGTAAAAGCAACGTTAATCAATCTGAAACCTCACAAGATGTGAAACAATCAGCAAAAAAGTCATCAGCTCAAACAACCAGTCAAACTAAAATGTTTAGATGCTTAATGTGTGTTTAGTTTGAATAGAGTCCAATTTGCTGTTTCTGCGACTTCTTAGTGCTGAGATTGAATCCAGATTTAATGGTTTGGTCAAGTTAACCAATCACAGTTCAGTCCTGACATAGTTGTTAGCAGATCATTTAGCAGTAATGGAAGATCCTTCATTCAGCAACATGCAACAGACTTAAAAGGCAAACTTGTTTTATGCTTGTAACTGAGACCCCAAAACTGGCCTAAAAAAACAAAGAATAATCAAATTACAACAACAAAAAATATGTAATGTTGAATATTGGCAGCAACTGGTGTTACTTCTTTACTAGCAAATAAAAAATGGACTAAACAAACATCAATTACATTTTACACCAAATCCCCTCAATACTAACGTAGGACTTAATCCATGTCACTGTTTAGACCATTGGTTCCCAAACTTTACAGCTTCTAACTCACAAACGAACAGTAGAAGTGACTTATAGTCCCAACTATTGCTTGGGTTCACATGCATTCTTACCAAGTCAATTAAACAGGGGAGCAGTGAAAACACAAACGGCATCGACAGCCATTATACAGCTTTATCTGTTTGTAAAAACTATTTTAATTTGCTGTTGCATTTATGGCTTAAATAGGTTATTTGTGCTAAATATTTTTAGTTTGTTTGATTTATCAACACACTTTGTAGTTTGAGTCTTTAAGTTGGATCCCAATCCCCAGCTTGGGGAACTGCTGGATCAGGCAATGAAAAAATTATAGCTTTCATCAAAATTATTTTGTTTCAACAATTATCAATGCAGACTTTCACAAAATAAGTAAAACTCCAATAATATTCTCTTAACCCCTTATGACTGAGGACTTGAGGGATTTTTATATCTGCTCTTCTGAATCCATAACTAAGAAAACAAATTTTCCTGTGAAGTTAAAAACTCTACACATGCATTTCAATCCCAGAAGTATTTTTGTACCGGTTTTACCTGATTTATGGTTCTGCTTTGCATTTTATTGCAATCTTAAATCTTTTTGTTTTACGCTTTGAAACCCAAGTTGTCAGTTTGTAATTAGATTTTATTTCCATAATTTTTTTAATTCTTTTTGCTGGGATCCACACAATGCAGAATGATTGCACAAGCTAAAACTGGAAAATGAGCCTTGCTAAACAAAAATTAACTTCTCAACTTCATTAGAGCAGTTTCATATTCTTTTAAATACAAGCCTTCAGTCATGATGACTAAAAGATTTTAATTTAAAACATGAACTGTTCTGTTTTGTTTTTAGAAGAAACTTCGCAAAACTATGTGAAAGCATTTTTTTCCCCACTGTTCGTAGATTAAACATGGATTCAATCTAAGCACAAGTCACATGACCAGCAGGGTGTGATGTCACAGCCCCCACAGACACACACACACACTGGTAGTTCTTGACAGTTGTGTACAACAGGAATGTGCAAACACTCGGGTGAACAACAGCATCAGTGGCTTTTTGCCCTCAGTTTGACCGACAGGACACCACCGCAGAAGCGCAGCGACCCTGAACACATCACCACGACCAGGTCACATGACAGCAGCAGGTGCAGCTGGGCAGATGAGGAACTGAAACTGAACTGTGAATCATTTAATTATGTTTTTGGATAAATAATTTAAATACTGTGATCTGCTGTTTTTCATCACTCAAAGACCCTCATGATTACATTTGAAACATTTTTCAAACATTTTCAGACTTATTTTTAAGGCTCTTGTTTATTGTCATCTGATGCAAAACCATTTATCTCTAATCCAAATGTGAACTCATCTAATTTTTTATATTTTTTTATGTATTACATTTTTTATTTCATCTTTGGCATAAAGATTATTTTGGACTTTGGACACTAGAACCAAACTTCATCTTGCATCCTGAAGTTACCTGTAAATGATTAGTCTGGTCTCTGCCTGACAATGTCAAAGCTTTGTTAACAAGAATTTTCTTTTCAGATCAGTTCAAATATTATGTTTTAGTCCGAATGTGTTTCTCTCTGGTGGCTTTAGAAGGTTTGGATGCAGTTATGGACATGCTCGTTTGGACCGTGTTTTGGTTTCTGTGATGGCTCAGGACTGTCCAGCAGGCGTGGTGATGCTGTTTTGGGCCGGCTGCTGCGGCATGGTGTATGCCTTGTCAGACATTTTTCTGCAGGTCGGAAGATACCTGGACCGCAGCTCGTACCTGTCTGAATGACACGAACCGGAGCCTCCAGGTGCAGCTGCAGTCTTTAACGCCAACAGTCACATCATCACTGTTGTCAGTAATCAGCTCGTCCAAATGGGAGAAGATGTCGTTCCTGAGAGCTCTGCTGATTGGTGGGGAGGAGTCACCGAGTGTTTAGAAGATGGTGGGACAGGAAAAAGAGCTGGAGTCGGGTCATTTCAAAATAAAACTCAATTAGAAAACAGAAACAGAGAACAGTCGTCTTTTACAGACAGGTCAGTTTTCTTCTATCAAGTTTAAATCCAGTTCTGTACAATCCCTCTCAAACACCGCCTGCTGTGCTGCCTCGCGCTCTTCAGCATCCTCCTCTTCATCTTCGCGGCATTCCTCGTCGCTCTCGCTTAGGGGCCCAATGCTGGTCCTGCCAAGGCACTCAGCTGGCGAGCAGGAGCCCCGAAAGTCGCCCATGAAGGCCTCCATGCCCATGCAAACATCACCACCACAGGCTAACCTTCCGCCACCGCGCTCCAGGCACTGTGGGTCGATGCTGCGCGTCTGTAGGGACAGAGGAGGTGGTCAACAGGGGAAGAGAGCCACAAAAGTCCATAAGTGAGCTAAAGTCCTGATCCGGTTTTCATGTTTTTCCAGTTCAATGAAGCAATCTTTAAAGTAAGATCTAGAGTTAAAGAGGAGCTGAGAAATGCACCATGCATCACATTAAAATGATTTCAGATCAAACCAATTTTTACAAATTAATTACCTAAGTAAATACAAAATGCAGTTTTTGAATAAGGATTTCTGTTATTAATGAAGAACAGCGAGTCCAACCAACCCCGTCCAGTGTGAGAATATAACTGCCTCCTTATTACAGCATGAATTAACTGATTAACTGAACCAGGGTGCTCAAATAGAAGGCAACTGGACTTTTTCCTGAAGATATTTCATTTCTTTCAAAAAGCTTCTACAGTTGGATTGAAACTAACAAGCTTTAGGTTGTAATTACAACAATCACATTAACAGGGCCACTAAGGTCACTAATGAGGCTGTTAAAGTCATAATTCACTGACCCTCCCCTCCATTCAGCTCAATGTTTGGGTTGTTTTCACATAATGATCCAAAGATTTTCTCAACAATGACAACATTGTTGTTGTGATTTGTTTTGGTTAAAAGTTGTGAATGGTTGCAGAACAAGTTGAGGCTGCATTGTAGGATTTAGGTGTTATAAAGGTGGGAGCTAAGGTCCTCTGTTGAATTTTTTTGCTCAAACCACATGTCCTAACATGTGCACATTGCTATCTTATAATGGCGACTTCTTGTCCTTGAGGTGTAGATGAATTCAATTCAATTCAATTCAGTTTTATTTATATAGCGCCAATTCACAACACATGTTGTCTCAAGGCTCTTCACAACAGTCAGGTTCATACATTCCAATTAATCGTAACAATTGAATAGTTCAGTCAGATTCAGTTATTTATTCAAATTGGATAAAAAGTTTTTCTATCTAAGGAAACCCAGCAGATTGCATCCAGTCAGTGACTTGCAGCATTCACTCCTCCTGGATGAGCATGTAGAGACAGTGGACAGTCACTGGCGTTGACTTTGCAGCAATCCCTCATACTGAGCATGCATGTAGCGACAGTGGAGAGGAAAAACTCCCTTTTAACAGGAAGAAACCTCCAGCAGAACCAGAACCAGGCTCAGTGTGAGCGGCCATCTGCCACGACCGACTGGAGGTTTGAGAGAACAGAGCAGAGACACAAAGAGAACAAAGAAGCACTGATCCAGGAGTACTTTCTATGGGAAGGAAAAGTAAATGTTAATGGATGTAGTTCCTTTAGTCGTTTCATCTAGAAAGAAAGAACAGATAAACTTTGAGCCAGTTTTCAAGGTTAGAGTCTGAAAGAGAGAACATAGAGTTAGTCACAGTAGAAGCTCAGTCAGTAACCATGTCTAGGAGAGAGAAAGGGTTAAACACTAAAAGACAGGGCCATGTGGATCATCTGTAGAAGGTGAGCATTAAGTTGTTGCCAGCAGAAGCTTGGAGGATTCCCCTCTCCAGAAAGGTGTCACAGGTAGACACGGAGTCAGGCCAGGTGTAGCTTCTAGGAAGAGAAAAGAGAGAACAAAGTTAAAAGCTGAAATACCAGCAAATAATGCAAAATTCCAAAGTCTTGACCCCATAAACTGGCAATTCAGTATTCAGCCATCCTTTAGTGTTGTTGCTGTTTTGTGTCTTCAGTTTATATGAAATATGAGAAGAAACTGAGTTACCTTCTTAAGATTGTGATGCTCTGGAAGGCTGAGAATCACCAATGGATGTAATCAAGCAAATTTTTTGGACAGCTGAGATTAATATCACAAGCCAAATCCAGGCCTGATTACTACTAGACAGGGATTATCGCCCAAATAATAACACAGAGTAGGTTAAAAGATCTAAACAACAAACACATCCTACACAGATCTAGGGAAAAATCAAAAACAGATAAAAAGCTGACCTTGATCAGTCCAAACGGGTTACAAAAATATTTCTCAGGCTGTGGGACTCGAGAGAACAACGAACAGTGGATGAACTTTTTCAGGAGTGGCTCTCCTACCATAATTACTCCAAGAAAGCATTGAAACTCACCCAAGAGGTCAGAAAAGAACTAAGAACATCTGAAGCTCTACAGGCCTCAATGCCACAATTAAGGTGAGAGTCAATGATTCAATAATAAGAAAGAGAGACTGCGCAAAAATGGCCTAAATGGTAGAGTACCAAGGCCAGAACCACTGCCGACCCAAAAGAACACAGAGGTCTGCCTCACATTTACCTAAAAGCATGTTGGAATGTGAACTCACTAAACAAAAGTGGACCTTATTGGAAGGTCCCACAAACAGTCAAACATGGTGGTTGTAGTATAGTCTGTGGCTGCTTTGCTGCTTCAGGACCTGAATGACTTAATGAAATTAATGGAACCATAAATTCTGCTCTAGAGTAGAAAATCTTGAAGACGAATGTTGTGTTCAAGCACATTTGGGTTCTGCAGCAGGACAGCGATCCAGACAACACCAGCAAGTCTAACTATGAATGGCTCCCAAAGAAGTAAAACAAAATAAATGAAAACAGAAGAAATCTGTACTTGAACTAAATGTTTTCTAATCACTGTATAAAGAATAAAAACCCAATCCGGACATTACAACAGAACTGTCCTTCTAAATGCCAACATCAATCATCGATGAACAAAAACAGGAAAAAAAAAACATCATATAAAAAGCAAAATAACTAACGTGAACTGTTGATATTAATCCAATTAAACTGCGGCCTACAAACAAACAAATCCAGTACCTGCGTCATCTTAGTGAAGTCGAGGACAGGTCGGGCGCAGGGTCGGTCTGGGTCCCGGCGCCTCTTCAGACCCGGTTTAAGCAGTAACAGATCACAGGGCTGAGAGTGGCAGCGCGGCAGTTGCGGCGGGAGGCTGCGCCGGAGAGAAGATGGCGTGCTGCAGGCGGAAGAGGGGGAGGGGGGTACCGGCCCCCCTGCAGCTGCTCCAGCAGTAGTGACACAGCCCAGTGGAGGCGCCGCCACCTGGCTTGGAATGGGAGGTGGAGGAAGGAAGGTTGAGGCCGCTGAGTCTCTGATGAGCACCGGTGAGAGGGAGAAACGCCTCTGAGGAGGGGGAGGCGGATGCAGGGGGGAGGGTGAAGACGAGCAGGAAGAGGGGGAGGGGAAGAAGCAGCAGCAGGCTCCGCCCCCTGCCGCTGCCTCGCTGGGGTCCCAGGGGAAGCTCCATGGCAGCGGGGAGTCAGGAGACAGCGCTAAGCTGAAGAAGGTAGGGCTAGAAGAGGAGTGTAGCGATGAGTTCAAAGATGAGCTAGGAGCACGGAGAGGACATGCTCCGCCCCCTACCACTGCCATCCCTATACCCCCTGCTCCCACTGCCACCCCTCCACCAGTTCCACCGTGGCACTGCTGGCGACTGACAGGAGTCCAGACCCGAGAGGCACTGGGACGCCATGTATAGCGACAGCGTGACAGGTCCTCGGGAACTGACAGCGAGCGACAGTGCCGTTTAGGGGGCGGGGGAGGAGGTGGAGGGAGTCCAGGACCTGGAGGGGGCACTGTCGCTCCAGAGAGTGACAGCTCGGATGCTGAGGTGCTGGGCACCAAGGGCCGTTGATGCTGAGACTGAGAGGGGCCCCTCTCCAGGGGGTTGCTGCCTTCCTGCAGGTGAGCATCGGGGGGAACCAGAGGCAGAGGGCCGGGTGGGAAACTAGAGCTCAGTAACCCCCCCTGGAGGCTGGTCTTAGAGGGAGGGCAGAGCTGCCAGTAACTGCTCTCTGTGGAAACACAAATGAACATGTAAAACAAAAAACAAATCAAATATTTGTCATTTATTCTCTAAACTAAATAAGTTACGAGCAAAAAAATATGCACCTTGAGGTGCGTTTCCACTGCAGTAACCTTTTCAGGGGCCATTTTCTGTGGTAGTTTCCAATGCAGAACTGAAGGCCAGGTGAAACGGTGGGTAAAAAAGCACCCTGAAAACTGTCCTTCTAGGACTTTTTGTATCAATCCTTATCTATAGACAGAGCCTTCTAGTGAGCATTTGTTTATACAATAAATCTCCCAGTTTTTACAGTTTTACAGTTCATATTTTCTGTTACCTTCAAATTACACATCAGGAATTCTTTAGTTTTACTTGTAAACAATATTTAAACCTAACCACTGATGCTCAATATGACAAAATTTTACAGGGTTTGCTTTTAAATACATTAACAAAATCTGCCAACCTTAGTGAAAATATTAAATTAAAGGAAGCACAAACATCTGCTTTTAGTGTCTTCACAGAAATGGAGAGAGAGCAACACTTCATCAAAGCCGTTAGATTTTAACCACCAAATTTAAAATATTATTCAGCATTTATATTCTGAGACAAAGATTGAAGAGATCACAGCTGCCCAGGATTTTTAATCATTCACTGATCCTAAGTTTAAATGGAGCACCTTCTGCTGTGGGTACCGTTCCTTATGGGAGACATCTCGTAGGCTTTACATTTTAAGGATATGTGGATGAATACAAACTTCCTAAGAGTTTTAAGTGATTTTAATTCAGGTTTAGAAGTAAACAGCTATGACACTGTCTTAAATTTCATAGGAGGGATGGAGGGAGGGATCTGTGTTCCCAGATCGCCTTGACAGTGCAGTAGAAGGAGAACACGCTCAGTGTCAGGTCATGTAATCTACATAAATGGCACTTTTTTCAGACCGCACAATAGAAACCCACCTAAGGGGATCAAAAGGTTCCGGAGAGTTAAGTTCAGGGAAAAATGTCCAGTACCCATAAAAAACCAGAACAATATTTGTGGGTAGTTATTTTATATTGCCCATCATTAGAAGCATATTTTTTGCTATGCAGAAGTAACAGCACCCTAAAAAGTGAAAGGAAAGATAACAGTAGCACTGGGAAAGACATTAAGGTTTCATCCATTACCCAATTGGTTGGATAAATTTGTCTACAGCAGTCAGAAAGAGAAAGCCACATCCCGCCTTTCTTAAAAATATGCTACTGATTAAAAGTAGATCACTACCATAAATGTCAGTAAGAGCGGCTTTCAAAACTTTAAACACTCACCAGGCATCAAGCCATCTGGGGGCCAGCACTCTGGGAGGGTTTTCGGGTCCAGCAGGGACTGAAAGAAAACCATCAGCTTTGGTTTTACAGAAACACCTTCATAGATCAGAATGTTCAACTTTTAACTTAATTTCTCACAGACAGTAATACTGACAGACTGGCTGTGACACTCACCAAGTCGTAGTCCCCTGGCTGAGCAGGGTCGCCTGCCAGAGTCTGTTTCCTCAGGCTCTCCACCAGCAGCAAGACCACAGCATGGTGGCAGAGGACAAGGGGGGAGAGAGGCGGGGAAGAGGCAGGGTCAGGAGGGGGTAAGAACAGGAAGGAGAGAGGGGAAGGAGGAAGAGGGAAGGGAGAACTGTCTTTTTTCCTGTCCGTTTGGTCTGTGGCAGGAAGGAGAGGGGGAGGGGCTTAAGGCAGAGACTCCACCTCCTTACCCCCTCAGGCCCATGCAGCCCCACCTACTATCACAAGGGCATCATCAGTCAGCTGTTGCCCTGGGAACACACCTGGAGAGGACAAAGACACTGTAACAGTTGCAATTGTGTGATATCTCTTTAAGAGCTACTGACTAGCGCCGGCGTTACCATTTGCATACCTGTTTTTAAACGCCTGTAGAATTGCGACCAAATAAGCTAGAACAATACTTTTTTTGCAAATGAAACCGGAGAGTTCAACTTAAATATTCTAGTCAGAAACTGTTGCAGAAATCCAGTAAAAAAAATCACCAAAAACAAACATTAAAATCTAGACCAAAGTGTACTTCCTACATCGGAATATGCGTGATGACATTGGTGGATGAACTATCACATGGTTTTCTTTCACACCAATGCCCGAAACAACCGGAAGTGGTCATTTCCTGGGTGTTTTTTCCCAGGAGTGGTCTTTTTTCCCCCCAGAAGTTATAGTTTTTTTGCGGTAAACTTCGCTCGCACTTTCGCTTTAATTTTCATTGTTTTTTGCACTTTTTATTGTTTGAAGATGATCTTATGAACATATATGTGTGCTCATAGGTATCTGGCACACTTAGAGATTTAATTACACTTCTGTAAATGGTTTATTTTGATGGACATATTATCTTTTCTCAAACTGTTCACAATGTACATTTTATGTTTGTTTTGGTCTCTATTCATAAAAATTTGTGTATTTCAAAAATGAAGTTATGGACACACTCCAAATAAATTTCCTGTAGTTTGAAAGGGTTTTGTGCAACTTTTTAATATTGCAATTTTTGAGAGATACAGCTCTGATATTTCTGTATTTAGGAAAATATGTGCAAAAACGATTTAAATTTTTCTGGTGGTTAATTGCACTTTTTAGCAATTTACTTAGTTAATATGGAGTTATTATATACAAAATATAAAAATTTAGGATGAAAGGGTTGAATTGATGAACAACAAATTGAAATGCTCCAAAAATGGCTCTACAGCATATACAAATGTAAAAATATGCTCTGGCAAGCTTGTTCTATGGTAGGTCATAAAGGGTTAATGATGTCACAAGTATGCGCCACTAGCCATTGTAGAGAGTTTTTTGGAAAAGCGTGCTTGGTCAAGGATGTGTGGACTGCTCAATCTTACTTACGCCTCCTCTCAACCACTAATTACACTAATCCAGCCCATTTTACAACACCATCATGTTACCAATTTAGACTAAAATTGAGGCTGATTAGATTAGCCTAATCAACGCTTTGCTTAGCCAACAAACCATCAAACAAAATGGAGAATGTTACAAAAAGCACTTTAAAAACGAAGCAACGCAGAGAAGCCGCAATGTCACCACAGCCAACATGACATTACTGCAAAAGGAGGTACGACGTTGCCGGGGAGATATACAGCATTGTAGCAGCAATGCTACCGCAAGGAAGACGTGAACTGCCAGATAGAATCACCACAGAGACACAAAACTAGTGCGGAATAAAATGCAAAGCTAACACAAAGACATGCACCACCATAAACACAATGAGGCTATGCTGCGACTGGAG
This sequence comes from Girardinichthys multiradiatus, assembly GCF_021462225.1. Classification (NCBI taxonomy): domain Eukaryota; kingdom Metazoa; phylum Chordata; class Actinopteri; order Cyprinodontiformes; family Goodeidae; genus Girardinichthys; species Girardinichthys multiradiatus. The sequence continues at coordinate 1,775,432 of NC_061804.1, forward strand.
CAAGATGCAACAGCTAGCTATGGGGCCACTGGAGTCAGATGTCATGGTGACCCTAGAGCCGGATGCAACAGTGCTGGGGCTAATGTGGCTAAGAGAGAGCTTAAAAGAAGGGGTACCAACCAAAAAGGGCATTAATGGGAAACTAACAGGGAACGTAGCACTAAAAGGGTCTGACGGGGGTTAACAAGGTCATTAAAAGTAGTGGTAATAGGACAAAAAGAAAATTAACAAGTGGCAGAGAGAGTACCACTAACAGGGCTAATGGGGTGGGTAGAAGAATGATAATAGGGTCTAACAGGTTGTCTAAAAGAGGGGTAACAAGGGCTAACTACATAGGTAAGAGAGAGATAACAAAGGCTGGAGGGGTGCCTAAAGGAGGGGTAACAGGGGCAAACAGAGAAGGTAACACTAATGGGGTTAATTGGAGGTAAGAGGCTAACAGAGTGGTTAACGTTGGAGGGGTAACAGGGTCTAACTGGGTTGGCTAATAGAGATGGTAACATTTACAGGAGTTAACCAGGGGTAACAAGGACTAATGGGGTGGCAAAAAGGGAGTGCTGGGATTACAGAGAGGGGTACCACTAAGGATGGCTGACTGGGGGAAAATAGGGGCCAACGTTGAGGGTGGTGGGATGGGTTGATGGGTCTAAAAGAAAGCTAAAGGGTGTATGAGAGGGTAATAAAAGGGGTAACACTAAAAGTAGGGTTAACTGGTACTAACAGAGACCTACAGGGTACTAATGGGGGGGGGGGGGTAAATACGAGGCCGATTGGGAAGACTAATGAGGTGCTGGGTGTAATGGGGTCTAACAGGGCAACCAACAGGGTTGCTATCAGAGTGGGTAACTGGAACAGCAGTTAACTGGTGGCTACTGGGGGTAACAGCAGTAAACAGAATCCACCGGGCGGCGGGCAGGCGGCTAACGGCAGCTATCGGCCCTGTTAGCGGCACAGATTGAATAAACAACCGGCCGACATGAGGCAGAGATCCTCCGCTGATGATCTGTTACAGGCCTGCTACATCCCAGCCAGCCTGGATGATCGCTGCGGAGCTGCTGGCTCAGAGAGGCCGGCCTGTGAGCCCCGTGTGAGGGGGGCGGGGGGAGATGCTGCAGATGGATCTGAACCACAACCGAACCGAACATACAGTCATTTTCAATCTTCATATGTTCTGACGGCAGCTTACCTGGTGTGGTGTCGAAGCGAGGCGGTTCCGGTGTTCGGTGTATTGATCCAGTATTATTAAAGAGCAGCAGCACCGAAATGAATCAAAGCAAAGATTCTGCTGTTTGGCTCCGGTACCGACCCTCAGATCGTTTCTGATCTCAGTCCGATGTCCCCTAATTACCCAACATATTAATGGAAATCCTGCGCGCACACGCCCGTGAGCGGCGGGCATTCATAAATAACATTTACGTGCCAGGAGGAGGATGAAGAGGAGGAGGTGGAGGAGGAGCGATGCTTCATGCTTCATCATCAGCACCTGCTCCTCTTTTCTTATTTTACGTCTCCACCCTCTGCAGACCGCAAACAGTCGAACATCAGGCCACAAATCCTGCAAAAATAAAAAATAATCCAGCTAAAGAAAAAGAAGGTTGCAGCGCAGGGAATGATGGGAGCTGTAGTTTCCAGGCCGACAATAGCTTGTTTACAGCAAGAGCTCTGCTGTCTCTTTCTAAAGCCTGTGTGGTTAAATGACAAACCTGAAGAAATCACAGAGCTCCAGCTGCACACCTCCACCATCACCAGTCTGCAGCTTCACCTGATCAGTTAACAGACTCCAGCTGTACGTAATTTAATCTGAGTCTTAAATGCAGCTGATCTGTTTCTGGCCTCAGGTTCTTTGGAGAACATTAAAGAACCAGCATCATGGAGACCAAGGAACACAGCAGATAGGTCAGGGAGAATGTTCTGGTTCAGTTGTAATGCAGGGTTAGGTTCTACCACAAGCTTTGAACATCTCCCAGAGTTTTGTTCAATCCATCATCTGAACATGGAGAGAGGATGGACCATCTGCAGACCGACCAAGACATGGACATCCACCTAAACTGACAGGCTGGATAAGGAAAGCATCAATTGGAGAAGTAGCCAAGAGGACCAAGGTAACTCTGGAGGAGCTGCAGAGGCTCAAGGCTCAGGTAGAATACATCCACATGTCAATTATTAGTGGTACACTCCACAAATCTGGCCTGTATGGAAGAATGAAGAGATTGTTAAACTGCTGAAAGAAAGCCTGAAGAAGTTCCATTTGCAGCCTACTAGAAGCCGTGTGGAAGAAGTTGCTCTAATCGGATCACACTGCACTGCACATCACCCTGAACACACTACCAGTGATCCATGGTGGTGGCTGTATCATGCTGTGGGGATGCTTTTCTTGAGACTGGGGTGGAGGTTCACATTCAAGGACAACCAGCCTAAACTAGCAGCCAGAGCTACAGTGAGATGTTTTAGATCAAAGAAGATTCATGTGTTGGAATGGCCTAGTCAAAGTACAGACCTAAATACAGCTGAGAATCTGAAGACTTGAAATCTGATGTTTGTAGATGTTAGTCATCCAATCTGACTGAGCTTAAAAATGTTTTGAATGAAGGGTCAAAAACATTCAGTCTGTAGGTGTTCAAAGCTGGTAGAGACAACCCCCCCAAAAGACCTGCAGCTGGACCGGCAGCCAGAGGTGGTTCTACAGAGTTCTGTCTCAGAGGGCTGAATACAAATGCACACGCATCTTTCAGATTTGTTTTTGTGTAATTTCTCTTCTACTTCACAGTTCTGCACTACTTATAAGATCCCTGTAAAAGTTTAGGGTCTGTTAATATTTGTTCAAACACTCCGACTTCCAGGTCAGAAATTAATCAAATGCTGTCATTTAGAGCACAGAGGTCCATTTTAGCCCAAAGAATGAAACTGTATTTAAAACATAGCTTATATCAGCTGTGACTGATGCAGCGATATTGTCCAACATTTACAGGTTTTAGAATTGGAGCTTTAAGATGGAACCAAAATACACCCTGCTTGACCACATCAGACAGGTCCAACTAAAATACAGTAAGTCGCTTTTTATATATACAATTTAATACTGCTCAGTAAAATGGACTAATACAGAAGTCAGTTTCAATCAGAACCATTACAAAGTAATCTTCATAAAGCTCCTGTTTCCACTACATATTGGTCTAAGAAACATCAGTCTGTCCAGCCCCAACTGCCTAAGATGATGCCACAGATGCTACAGGCCACAGCAGGGAAGCCGAGATGTCCATCTCCATAGCAACACTTTCCAGATTGGTGGATCCAGTAGTCTTCCCAGGCCAGAAGGGATAATCCCATCAATGAGCTCTGGGTCTCAATCTTCTCAGTGGGACCAGTCCAGGAATTCCCCAGAAGTGGAATCACAATTTATTTATTTTTTACAAACTTTGTAGGTTTGGTTTTTGTGCCGATGGTTTAAATTGTTGTGCAGCATGATCAGAAACCACTTCACCTTGCATCAAAACAGCCTCAAATGCAGGAAACTTGATGAAAGAACAGTTTTCTGGATCATCAAACTCCAAGCAGAGAGAGTTGGCTGTACAAGGTTTCAGGACGTCCAAGAGACTAACAAATTTCTAGACCATTTCTCCTTCACAATCACACTGCCACCAATACAAAGCTTGCATTGGTAGCAGTAAGATACATAGACTTAAGCAGGGAGAGTGATGAAGCCTCTAACCAAAAAAAAAAAAAAAACCACCTCAAGGACATCCTGAAGTAAAAATTATCTTCTCTGATAAACCCTGATGGTGTAGGCATCGTTTATCAAATAGTCCAGAAACCATCTGGCAATGATCTGAGGATTTTCCAGCACGAAGAAGCACCGTGTCACAGGATAAAGTGACAAAATAGCTTTAGGATCTGAACATGTACATTTCTAATCTATGGTCTTTTCTCAAAATCAGGTGTAGAAACAGAAGCAAAGAACCTGGGATCAACTTCCAGTGGTTTGAGCAAACTCAGAAATTCAGGGAAACATAAAAACCACCAACAGAAGTTTCATGGTTTTTAAAGGTTGATCAGAAGGAGAGAGGAGATCAGCTGTTGGGTTTCTAACTCTTTATTTACATCTTTATTAATCACATTTCACTTTACTTATAAAGCAGCACAGAGAAGTAAAAGAAATCTCAGAACACAAAGTGGCAGCGTTTCCCCTCATTGATCAGAGGCTTCGTTTTTAAAAAGAAACATGAGGAGGAGGAGCAGATGATGAAGGTGAAGGACCAAAGAACAACCGAGTGACAAACAGGAATCCAGGACAAACTCGTGACTCTTTCCTCAGTGCAGGACTCTGGTGCGATGCAGGTGACAGGTGCTCAGTCTGACGTAGTTCAACAAAAACAAGTGCAAACCATAAAGTGCCCCCCCCCCCCCTCTCCCAGGACCAGAGGGGGCGGATGGAGTTCGGATCAGGGACTGATCACATCCCTGCTGTAGGTGAAGTCAGTGGTGATCTTAGAAAGACGAGCGAGTTGGAGGCTCCAAAACCACCCATTGAAAAATGTTCAAGATCAACAAATAACGACGTCATGCTCAGTTTAGTCAACGACGGGTCGAACAGGGCTCGCTTCGAATTGGATCATCAGTATGGGTTCCAGAAGAGCTGGTCAGAAAACACAGGGACCTGCTGGTCATCAGAGCCAAAATCTAAGGAGACAGAGCGGAGAACTAAGAGTTAAACTACGCAGCTGGAGATGGTGCTGATCCAACCCATATCTACAGGAACATGGAAAACAAAAATGTTTAAATAGAGAAATAAATTCTGTTTATTTACGTAGCACAGATTCATAACACATGTCCCCTCAAGGCTCTTCGTAAAGTCAGTTCAATAAATACAGTAGTCTTAAATGTAGTTTTTTAATTTCCTTCCAGAATTGAAAAAGTTGTTTCAGAATTTGTAAAAATGTGTCCAAATTAAAATTTCAGTTCATTCACTACCTTCTCAAACAAGAACCTGAAAGTAACTCTTTGGCCTGAAATCCACTGCAGCGTTTTACCTCATCTCTGCCGCCCTCAAGTGCTACAAAATACTAACTGCACGTTTTAGTTCTCAAGGGGGGAAAAAGCCCTGTTGGAGTAAACTTTGTTTCATGTTTATACATCACTCAGATCTTAAGATGCTCAAAAACAAAACAGTTAGCCAATAAGTTGTTAAAAGCACAGGTTTTCCTTCCACCAAGCCAGGGTTGGAGAAATAAGAGCTCTGTTCTGCGATGCAGCGTTATGATGAGGGCGACCTCACCTGGAGTCTGGTCGGTCTCCATCAGGAGGCGGAGCCAGTCGTTCATGCCATCGTTAGGGGTCAGCCGACTCCTGTAGGAGTAGTTGAGGCCAGGAGGAGAGCGAAGAGGCTGACGTCTCGTCTCCCGCTGCTGAAAAAAGGAAAACAGAATTTCTCCATTCTTAGAATGACGTCACTAGGAGCTACTTGAAAATCTTAGGGTTCTTTGTGAACATGGAACCTCAACTTTATCGGAGTCAATTTGAGTGACTGAACTGCTAAGATTTTTGTTAGAATTTTCCCTCGGTGAGATAAAAGTTATTCATGAATCATCTGGGTCCTTCAGAGAGCTCCTAACGTGAGGAGATCTTCAGAGTAGTGAGGAGGACCTTTAGTGAACCTAAGAGTGTCTGAAGCAGAGAAGATGGAGGAAAGACAGAGAGAAAGGAGAGATCTTCTCCTCCAATGAACAACAGTGAATGAATAAAACGCTACCGGCTCCATGGTGCAGAGATCAGCAGGAGGACAGGTTAAAGTCTACCTCCATTAAGGTAATTTATCATCATAATATAGACTTTATAGATTTCATAATGGAGAAATTATCCTCTGTATTTAACCCATTCCTTAGGGAGCAGTGGGCTGCCATTGTGCGGCACCTGGGTTGCATTCAGGGGTTAAGGGTCTTGCTCAGGGACCCAGCAGCAGGCGGTGGGATTCGAACCAGAGTACTTGTAGCCTCTACAAGATGCAAATGCCCTGCTCTTTGACCCCTAGGCGCATTGATCTGCTGGGAATGCCTGTTGGTTCCCACCGTGATCCCAGAACCAAATCTACCTTTCAACACTCCTCTCTTCTCCTCCACCTGCAGGCTCTGCTCCTCTGTTCAGTTCACTTATCTCCACATTTGTTCCTCTGTTTGGTTTTGGTCATTTTACCAAACTAAACCTCATGAGTTCATTTCTCTCCACTGATTACTAAGAGCAGATGTTTTCTTGTTTCTTTTACCATCCAACCACAGCCCTTAGAAGACAGAAAGTTTTAGCTAAGAAAGGAGCTCTCAGAGACGGAGGATCTTTGTGAATATGGGCCCTGATGGTTAGATGCATTCCAAGTCATTCAAAATTTCCGTTTACATTTCATCGGCTTCAGATTTAGACAGGATAAAAACATTCATTGAGTTTTAAAGCCTGAAGAATCGGACATCTTCTTGCAGTTCGTAGGAATAATCTGCAGCACAGAGCAGGAGAAAAGCAGTCTGAAATGTGGACCACTTGAACCCTGACCAAACCCAATCCTAGCTGTGTGTTCGGCGACCTGTTCGGACCAGACGGGTTCAGTTAGGACCCAGTACCAGCAGTTTGGGAGAAATAAAATTTCTGCTGAATCTGTCATTTCCTTTTAAAAATAAAAACTTTGCTCCATCTGAGTCATTGAAATACATCAGGCTGTGTTCCAGTTTAAGACTCTGGGATGAGTCTAAACATGAACCCATCAGGGCCAAACTGGTTGGTCTAAACGCATGAACTTAATGCTGAATGCCGTTTTACGTTTCCCGTTTGATCGCGTAGATCCGCAGGACTGATCTCCAAAAGGAAGACTGAACTGATGCTGTGTAAGAAACTTTCTAAAGTTTTGGAAAAAAAAATTCATTGTTGTCATTGAATCTCAGTGGGTAAGGACCTTTAACCCCACAGGGCTTGTTTTCCTCCGGCAGGTTAGATGTTAAAGGTCAACCTGCTTCTTGCACAGTGACTGCTGGAGAAAGGCTCCAGCCCCTGCAAGGACTTGCAGCTATAGACAGGGAATTAACAATTAAAATCTATTTCAGCATTTGGTTTTAGTTCCTGGACATCTTATTAACAACTAAAACTGGAGGAACAAACATGCCGATGTCGTCCTCTGATCATTATCTGCTGGTTACTATGCAGCGTTACCGGGGACAGTGGGACGGTACAGCCTCCAGGAACGTCCACAGACAGAGGAGACACAGAGGAGGCTTCAGAGGCTGCAGGAGTCTCCTCTCTCTGCTCGTCTCCTCCGTCCTCGCACAGGTCCGACGTCATCTTGGCCAGCTGGCTCTGCCTGCACAGACGGGAGACGATGGGAGTTCATTTCCATCACAGTCAGGCATTTTCAACACTGATTTTAAACTAAATCACTTTTAGACTGCAGGTCTAATTTATTCTGAGATTTTCTGGAAGACAAAATAAGGTGAAATGTTCCCTACATTTAAGAACTAATGAGTTTGTTTTAGGTGCTGAGAAGAGTTAGATTCATCCTGTGATCTGCCAGTAGAGGGCAGCAGAGGTTGTCTGAAGCTGAAACCATTTTATTCATCAGAACCAGGCATTCAATTTCTACAGCTCAAAACCCACAGGCTCCACCTACAGTTGCTCCACTGGGTCCGGCGTGTTTGGCTCGCCGCTGGTCGGAGGATCCCACAGGTGCAGCGCTCGCCGCCACAGCCGCACCTGCATGTCCCAGGACCGCCGGCTGTACTTCCGGTACTTGTTGGGGGTGGACGGGTGGAGTTTTGGATCCCTCAAGTGCCTAAGGATGAGATCAGTTCATCAGGGACGGAGCCTATGCCTTTAAAACCAGAAAAAAAATTATGTTTTCTCACTTGGGGACTTGCTGCAGGTAGTTCTGGTAGCCACTGGTGTTCTTGCCATACTGGATCTGTTTCTGCCGCCGCTTCAGGACCGCCGCGTTGGTCTCAGTGTTGGCCGGGTCTGGCAGGCGGGTGTAGCAGCGGGAGAACGGAGCCCTGAAGGACACAAATCAAAGTCTGAGCTACAAAGAATGTTCTTCTATAGAAGTTACACCACCATGGGCTGAAGGTTCAGTGGAGGCAGTAGAGTTCAAACTCTGACCGGTCACCAGAAAGGCCAGACCTTTTTTAAAATTATGCCAAAACATCCTGAAGTCTGTTCATCCATTGGTAAAACAGAATTCCTGCTTCCTGATCAAAACCGTTAGAGTTAAGTAACAAGCTTCCAGTCTCTGTTTCTCAGGATGATCAATCAGGATCAACTGAGACCAAAGTCTCACCTTTTACTGTCCACGTCATCTGTCCCTACAGCCACACTGCTGGTGGACACTTTGAGGATGCAGCGCTCCAAGATGGACGACCTGCAAGAAGAAAACTGCTCCAGGAAATGTGCTTGGAGAAAACTCCACAGTATTTAGACTGAACATCTTCACAAAAACTAAGTCTGATTCTTAATTCCAACTTATGTCTGCGGACTGGATCTAATGTAGTCCAAATGAAAAGATCCAATCCCCTGAAAGAACTTCAAAAAGCCTAAAGACCTGTTGATCCAGACCACTTTAAGAAAATACAGAAAGTCTGAATGACAGGAAGGAACCTATGAACAAATGAAGACTGGATTTGGAGCACAATTTCTGCTTTATCCGGTTTCCAGTTCATGGTTCCGGCAGAGCAACAGATCATTCACTCATTTGGATCAGTGAAGAGAAAAACCTGCGCTGTTTGCCCCCGATTCGCTCTCGTCCTCGAAGTCCACTGGTAGCCGGAGGAGACGGGATCGGAGACATATTACTGGAAAAATCAGGATTGCTGTTAAGGTGCAAATATCCAACACAGTTCCTACGTTTTTACATGATTGTTCAAGAAGAACCCCCCCCCCCAAAAAAAACTTTGTTCCCAGAAACTGGACATTTCAGACATCCGGGTCTAATAAAACTATTTTGTCTCTGGTTTATTTCAAAAACTATTTTAGGAGGTGCTTCAACTAATTAAGCTTAGGGCAGCATTTGACCTGATCAACCAGTAAAAGCAGGTGACCAGGTGTGCCACCTACCTGACCAGGCTGTCATAGACATAGCTGCAGCCGGGCAGGAGCCACGGTTCGGGGGCGGAGCATCCCGACGAAGAGGGCAGCAGGTCGGGGACGCCGTTCCACATGGCTGCAGACCAACCCTTGGCACAAACACAAGACCAGGGGCTGAAAGAGAAGCTGTGGCAGGAGCAGGACACTGGATCAGAGTTCTGAACTTCACAATGATCGGTTTTAAAAAAGCTGCGTTCCTTTAGAGCTGGGTGGATGATTCCGGTCCTTGAGGGCCCCTGAACCAAATGAATTCATCTTTAGCAGGCTCCTGCAGAACTCTGTGGCAGGTTGAAGGAGCTAAATGAACCTTTTGATTTAGGTGTGCATGAGCAGCAACATCTAAAACATGCAGGACTCTGTCCTGGCCTGCAATATAATGTTACATTCACAGACCTTTCTTGAGCAGAAAAGAAGCCTGACGTTAACCTGATCAAGAGGTGGATTCAGCTTCTCTGGGCTTGGAAGAATCCAAGATGGATCTGAACCAAGGACCAGATTCCTTACGATTCGACTAGTGATAGCATGGGGATATATCATGGCATGGGCTTGTATCAGCAGCTCCTTTCTACTTCTGTGATGGCGGATTTAATGCAGAAAAGTCCTGCAGAGATTTTAGAAACCACATCTTTTTCAGGGACCTCCATAAATTTTCACCAGTGGAAAAAAACCACAAAAAAAAAAACCCAACGTATTCTAAAGGCTGAGGAGGAAAGACTAGGCTGCTTGCAGTCTTGACCTGTCCCCAAAAGAAGATGATCCAGTAATGTTGGATGCCAGGACCAAATCTACCTTTCAACACTCCTCTCTTCTCCACCTGCAGGCTCTGCACCTCTGTTCAGTTCGGTTTTCTCCACCTTTTCTTCGTTTTGTTCTGTTCGTTTTAACAAACTAAACCTCATTAAAAGGAGATCACAGTAAAATGCTAAATTTTAATATTAAATAGATGCTGTATGAAAATGACCAACATGGGAGAGTAAACATAATAAGCAAATCAAAATAATGTAAAAATAATGTAAAAATAAAAAGCTACATTCAAACATGATGCTGTGTGACAATTTAATTTTGTTAAGTTTCGTCATGATTTAAACGTTTCTGAATCCAGTTTAATCCCATCATCTGTTCATCTCTCTCCACTGATTACTAGGAGCAACAACCAATCAGCTCTTAGAAGACAACATCACACCTAGCAACGGGGTCAACCACACCTAGCAACGGGGTCAACCACAGCTCCTCACTAAGAGAAATCTTTGTCAATCTCAGCAGAGATCTGAATCACTCTGAAGCTGGGAGTCCTTGGCAGGAATGTTTAGGATCAGTGAGGAGCTCTGAGAGACTCTGATGATACAGGTCCAAGAGATTTATTGATTAATGAAGCATTTTTCACAATATTCAAACTTTACTTAATGTTTGGGTAAAATGCTACATTTTATTTTGTCCATAAACTTCTAGGTTTTCAACTAAATTTCTGAACACAAGTTAGAAAACAATCTATTCTGCACACTGCAATATTTGAAGCATTTATTTCTGTAGTTCTGATTGTTCTGGTTTACAGTTAATGAAAACCCAAACTTTTTTGATAAAGCAGAACTATAATGCTGACCAATAAAAGGGATTTTGGTTGCTTTGATAAGACCCTTCAGGTCATCTGCATCATTGGATCTACTGTCCCACCTTCCTCACAACAGCCAATAGATTCTCTGTGGGTTTTAGGTCAGTCCAGTTTGGAGGTGTTACCATAGCGATTAAAGCAGTTGGTACTTTTGGCACTGTGGGCCAGTACCAAGTCCTGCTGGGAAATGAAGTCAGCATCTCCATAAAGCTTGTAAGCAGAGATAAGTGTGACGTGATCTAAAATGTCCTGGTAGATAACTGCTTTGACTTTAGGCTTGATAAAACCCAGTGGACCAACACCAGCAGATGACATGGCTCCATAAATCATCCACTGTGGAAACTTCACTGGACCTGCAGCAGCTTGGATTCTCCTTCTTTGGACTCGTGGAGTTTGACTTTGAAATGTGGAAAGAGAACTTTCAACCACTGAGGAACAAACAGTTTTTCCTCTCCTTAGCCCAGGTAAGAAGCTGCTGAGATCATCTCTGGTTCAGGAGATGTTTAACAAGGAATGTGACAGCTGTAGTCCATGTCTGGGATACATCCATGTGTGGTGGCTCTTAAAGCTCTGACTCCAGCTGCAGCCCATGCCTTGTGAATCTCCCTCAAACAAACGATTTACAATCTTCTCAATGCTTGTATCCTTGTTGCAGTGCAATTTTCTTTCTTCCATGCTTTCCTTTCGCTCAGATTTCCATTAGTATGCTTGGATACAATACTTTGAATAGCCCGCTTCTTTGGCGATGACCTTTTGTGAGTTACCCCTCTAGTGAAGGGAAGCAGCAGTCTTCCTCATAAAAGAACATGTTTGTATTATCTGTTGCATTGGTCTGATGTGGTATTCTAGTCTTCTGAGAAACTAAAAATGTTCATTAGCTGTAAGAGAAAAATCATCAAAAACAGTTACATCACTAACATGCTGTGTGTAATGAATCTAAATATGTGTTTTATTGTTTGAATTTAATTACTACAACTGAACATTTCGGGGAAGATGCTAATGTGAATCAGTTTTATGTAACAGATTCCGGATAAATCACACCACAGAGCCTGGGAGGCAAAGCTCAGGAGAAAATACGCCGCATATCTGAACCAGCAGGTCCAGATGGTGACAGAAAATAAACAAAAATGGATTCGAGACTCAGAATTTCAATACCAGAACTTCTGAAAATCATTCAGAGTCTGATAAGTTTAAGAATCTCTATAAAAGCAAACAGGTCAGAAAAAATACGCAAAATTCCCTTCGGAAAATTATAACTAAATCCAACAACAATAAACAGTTTGACTTGATTCGCTGTTTTTCTCCAAATCTTGAAATCTGGTTCTGAGCCCAGAATACTGCCTGCAGGTGTTAGTTCTGGTTCGTACCTTGAAGACAGTGGCGGACTCTGGGCTGCGGGTTCCACTCCGCTGGTAGACATTTCTGTTCTTCGCTTCAGACAGACACGCCGTCATTCGGCTTTCTCAGCCTTATAATGAGGTACACCTGAGGCAAAGGGGAGGGGGCGGGGCCTGAGGCTTACCTGGCTCACACCTGGGGCATTTCTGGTCTCTGGCGCTAATCTTCTGGAATACTGGAATAATTTAACATACAGTAGACTCGGCGGGTGTCCACAGGCAGCATCTACTCCGTTCCCCTGTAGGACGAACTTTCTGCGTCAAAGGAAAAGACAACATTTCAGACACAAATCATTTTTAAACGTCACAATTTCCGAAACATACACTGTTTTCAGTTAACAGTTTTTATTTCTCCTTGAGAACAAATTGGATCTTTTTTTTTTCTCTCTGCATCTGCTTGCCTCCTGCAGGGGGCGCTGCTCATCAAACTTTTAAAGTCAGTTACAGCCATTTCCGGTAACAGAATAGACAAGATGGCGTCTAGCAGTGGGGTGAGTTTTTGACTAGTATAGTTCAAATAATTAATTTGAACATTTTAAACTATAAAACTTGAGTTTCCGTACAGTTCGCGTTATTCTGTCGACCGGAACCGCTTAAAGTTTCACATTCAGCTGTTTAAAGAACCTCGGAGCGCCGTTACTAGCTGCTAATATGCTAAAAGACGAAAACGTTAATCACGCATTTTTTTTTAACGATTTTAGGATTTATTTACATCTATATACACGTTACAGTCGGTAACAGTTGTTTGTGTGTATCTGCTGTTATTCCAAAGCAAACTGACGACTAATAAACGTTTAGAGTCTACCAGTAGCATAGCTTGCAGCGCCTACAACACAACTTCCGGTCTGTCAAAATAAAGTCAATTTCAACCTCAAACATATTTTTCTAAAAAGCTAATTATCTGGGATTTCAAGTGCACGAGTTTTTATTCTGTACTAAAGTGGCAAACGGTCTTTCAATCCTTTTGTGCGTACCTTAGAGGAACCTAAGTTTGGATTCTTCATTATCATCTTCAAGAATAATAAATGATCTCATTTATACATGCATATATATACAGTCTGTATGTATATAAAGTTATATAAATAGCTTTATATATATATAATACATTTTTGAGTTTTCACATGTCAGAAAATGGTTACTCTCAACGTTTCTAACAGTCAACAAATTTTTATTGACAATATTCTTATGATCACACAATGTTTAAATCTTTGCACTTCTTGCTCTCATACTTTATACAGAGTGAAATATTTCAAGCCTTTAATTGTTGTATCTTTGATGATTATAGCTTACAAATTTTTGTGTCTCAGAAATACAATTTGTGTTTAGTTTTATTTAAAATGAGAACCAACTTAAAGGTCCAAATTGCAGCTCGGATCAGAAAAAAACAGCGTACAAAAAATGTGCTTGGTTTGAAATCTGATCAGATAATTGATCAGAATTCAGATCATTTCAGTTTATCAGTGATTCACAACAAATGTCATCTAAAGATAATCAGATCCAGTAAAGAAATATAAAGTGGGGGTCACAGAGGAGCCTTTTGGGTTTGATTCTTTTCTCTCCGTCTGGAAACCTTTCTCATGATGAACTTTTCCTTCTTCTCTTCCAGTCAAGTAAGAACGACTTCCGTCGGAAATGGGACAAAGACGAATACGAATCCCTTGCTCAGCAACGGCTGGCGGAGGAGAGGGAGCTCGAGAAGAGAGATGGTGAGGAGAACCTGCAGAACTCTCTTTGACCCACTGTGTTTCTTTCTTTCTGCTGATTAAAGCATCATTTCATACAGATTGTCTATTCTTATTTTTACACTTGGACAGAAATAAAGCAGATCTAAAAACAGAAATCTGTTTTCCCAGCAGTCGCAGTTTAGAATTTTTATTTAGGATGATCTTTTTATCCGGTGTCCCTCTCAGGAAAAATGGTTCCGCCGGTCAAGCGGGAACTCCTGCGTCACCGAGACTACAAAGTGGACCTGGAGTCCAAACTGGGGAAGACCATTGTCATTACGAAGACGACTCCTCAGGCGGAGATGGGCGGGTCGGTGCTCGGATTGTGTGACATTTTAAAATGTGATGAAAAGTTTGTTCAGACAGAAGGGGGATATCAGACTCCAACCCTGGATCTTCTCATTCATTTCTTCTTCTTGTGTTTTAGGTATTACTGTAACGTGTGTGACTGTGTGGTGAAGGACTCCATCAACTTCTTGGATCACATTAATGGAAAGAAACGTGAGTCCTGATCTAAAGACATGTGAACAGCAAACTGTAGTTTGACCTGCTGGTGACCCAGAAGCTAAATTGTTTTTGTGAGAACCATAATAAGCTACAGATTAATGATGAAAAAAACCATGAGGCGATGAAACACATGTTGCTGATGAAGTCAGAAACAACCCCGAAAAGCCTTCAGCTCAGCTCTAAACATCAAAACTTCTTCCTGTCTTTGCCACGCCTCTAGCTGTTACCATGGAAACACTTTCAATCAATGACACCTATTTTTCTGTTATTAAGGCGACCTTTTATGAGCTTGAAAACATGCTCCCGTGTTTTGTTTATCTGTCAGGGTTTGAAGTTGCTTGTTCCAAGCAGCTGAGATTTGAGACAAGCACATCCTGCTGGACCTGAGATAGTCTCTGCGGTTTGAGCGCTGAGACGGTGTCAGAATTGCCTCAAGTTTGACCTCAGAACTGAGATCACACCTGAGTGGATGGCGTTGTTGTTGCAGGTTGGAAAGCCAACAGGATCTGGTGGTTGTCTTGGCTAACTACTGTTGGCACTACAACCCAGTCATAATGTGTTTCTCTCCTGTTGATGTGTTCAAACAACTGAAGGCCTGGCTGTCGACTTCAGCTGCTGATTATTTTGGATTTGAAGCCTAAAATCTTGGATACACCAACTTCTAGATGCAACCAGAGAACATCATACCTGCTCATTGATTGAGCTGCAGCTTTCGCTTCCATTCTCCTGGAGGTATTCAGGCTGTAAGGTATCAGTCTGAAGCAGGCTGAGCTCAGGTAGTATTATTGGATGTGATGAATCTTGCCTTAGTGTTGAAATGATGTAGAAAGTAAATCTGAGCATAAGGAAGCACACCGAGCTGTTGTTTTCTCCCCCAGCCTCTGCAGACTGTTCGTAAAGGCTCTTGCTTTTAACTCAAACTCATCAGGAAGCTGTTTTCTGCAAAAACACACTGGTTCACATGGCAACCAGTCAGGAATCGAGTTCACTTAATAGTTTGTACAATTGAACAGCTTTTCTCAATGATGGATTAATCAGGATTCAGTCCCTCGTTTTACCAATTAGATCACATCAACGCTGTGAGAGGATGACATCACCTGACCTCGCCTTCCTTAACTCCTGTCATCGGTCTCATCGTTAATCTTAGTGAGGGTAGCAGATTAACTGCAGTTCCCTCCGACCACAGACCTGTCATCACTGACCTTAAAGGCGACATATCGTGCAAAATTCATGTTTTTAGCCTTTAAAACCATGTTTTGTACTTGGAGTCTGTAGGGGAGCAGAAAAGTTGCATTTAGTCTCTCCAAGTGCTGCAGATATCTTTATATTCTGTTTGGGTCGTATTTTTCAGTCTGTTCAGTTTTCTCTATCATCTGTTTTTTTTTCTCCAACTGTTACGTCACAGTATTTGCTGAGGAACATCTTAACAAGGTCAAGGACCTCCGGCTGATCAATTTTGTGAATCCGCCATTTTAATTTCTCGCTGTGATTTCTCAGTCCAAACTCCAGTATGCTGAAGCTGAAAGAGGATAAGTTCTGTTTGGTTGTTGGCTGTATTAACCCACACAATTCATTCCACCGTCCTCCAGCATCAGAACCTCTTCTAAGCCTGGTTGAATTTGATCTGTCATGGAAATATTCCCACATCAGCGGGGAAAGTTCCCCACTTCAGGGACGAGTTCTTCATCAACCTCCTCCAGATTCAAGAAGGATTTTCTGAAAGACTTCATCTGATTAGGGGGTCAGTTCCTTCTGTCTATGGGAACGACGGACGCAGCCAAGCAATAAGCTGCAAATAACACTAAAATGACAACAAACTTTATTTTAGACATGAGTTTATTGTGTTGATGTGACGTCCTGGCCGTGGTTCTGATAGCAAGAGCATCGGATCTTCTGCTGATGTTGGAGCTGTGTGCTGCTTTTAGCTCCTGGAGGACAGAACCAGACAGTAGGTTTTAATATTATAACATAGACAGTTGACTGTTGCAGCACGTACTGTGGCGGCTGGGATGAGGATCAGCTCCTCCAAGTCCGAGGCCATGGTTCTCGACCAGAAAAGGGTGGCTTGTCCTCTTCAGGTTGGAGGGGAGTTCCTGCCTCAAGTGGAGGAGTTCAAGTATCTCGGGGTCTTGTTCACGAGTGAGGGAAGAATGGAGCGGGAGATCGACAGACGGATCGGTGCGTCTGCCACAGTAATGGGGGCGCTGTGCCGGTCCATTGTGGTGAAGAGAGAGCTGAACCGAAAAGCAAAGCTCTCAATTTACTGGTCGGTCTACGTTCCTACCCTCACCTATGGCCATGATCTTTGGGTCATGACCGAAAGAACGAGATCCCGGATACAAGCGGCTGAAATGAGCTTCCTCTGTAGGGTGGCCGGGCACTCCCTTAGAGATAGGGTGAGGAGCTCGGAGTAGAGCCGCTCCTTCACACCTCTATACCAGATGCCTCCTGGACGCCTTCCTCGGGAGGTGTTCCAGGCACGTCCCACCGGGAGGAGGCCCAGGACACGCTGGAGGGACTATGTCTCTCGGCTGGCCTGGGAACGCCTTGGGCTCCCCCTGGAGGAACTGGAGGAGGTGTCTGGAGAGAGGGACGTCTGGGCGTCTCTGCTGAGTCTGCTGCCCCCGCGACCCGGTCCTGGATAAAGCGGAAAACGACGATGACGAGTACATAGACGGTTTTCATTGTTTTTGTCTTGTTTCTCCAGTGCTGTTTAATTGTTATCAAACTATAAAAATGGCCGAGCAGGTTAAAGTGCAGCGCACCTCAGAACGGGTCAAAAAGGAGCCGTGGAGCTACAAGAAGAAGGAGTTCAGACCAAAGCGTTGCAGTTCCACTTTATATAGACCACAGCTGGATGGTTTTGGGGTGAAAAGGAGGGATTTAAAAGCATCATATGTCCCCTTTAAAGCTGCACCTGATGCATCTCCATCTCTGACTGCATCCAGAGCTGCAGACCAATCTCTGGTCAAAACCTTACCATAGCCAAGACGGCCCATAAAGTCCAGTGGTGTTCATAGAATTGTTAACACTTCACTGGGTTCAATGTGCTCCAACCTTCACACAGGACTTAAAGCCTCCAGTGAAGCTGCAGATGGAGACTTTTAAATCTTTTAAACAATTACAAACTGTCAGAAGTTTGCAGCTTTATGCTTGGGGTCCTTAACATCCAGGCAGGTCAGGAGGAAGTTTAGATCCACTTCAGGCTTTAATGACTCTGTGGAGTTAGTTTATGTCTGAGTCTTTTTTACATTGAACACTTTCTGCATGATTTTCTTTGGCTTACGGCCATACCACCCTGAACACGCTGATCTCGTCTGATCTCGGAAGCTAAGGTTAGTAGTTGGAAAGGAGACCGCCTGGGAATACCAGGTGCTGTAAGCTTAGGGGGGAGCGGTTACCTAGTGGTTAGAGAGGAGGGCATTTGCATCCTGAAGAGGCCACAAGTACCCTGGTGTGAGTCCCACAGCCTGCCACGCTGGGTCCCTGAGCAAGACCCTTAGGCCCTGAATGCTCCCTGAACGCTGCACAATGGCAGCCCACTGCTGCCTAAAGGATGGGTTAAATGCAGAGGATAACTTCTCTATTGAGAGATCAGTAAAGTCTAAATTATTATTATTATTAAAGTAGGAACATTTTAATGTTGGTGTTAATGGAGGTCTGACGCTGATCCGCTGGAAGAAATATAACCAAACTCACAGTGAAACATGAAGCGCTGAGATCCAACAGGAGGCTGCAGCAACATGATGGTTACATGAGGAGAGGATGTTCAAACTGGGAAATAAGAGGGAAGTTAACAGGAAGTGCTCGTGTGTGTGTGTGTGTGTGAGCAGATCAGAGGAATTTGGGCATGTCCATGCGGGTGGAACGATCATCTCTGGATCAAGTGAAGAAACGCTTTGAGGTGAACAAGAAGAAGCTGGAGGAGAAGCAGAAGGAGTATGACTTCGAGGAGCGCATGAAGGAGCTGCGGGAGGAGGTGAGGAGGGAGGACAAACCCCTGCTGATTGTACTTCATTTTCTGTCACGATATAGAACCTAGAGAATAAATATGGGCTTCATTTCATCTGAACATGTTGGAACAAAATACAGAACCGAACAACATTCCTGATGCAGACTTTTTTTAAAATTTTGTCTTTGTTGCAGGAATCAATACATTTTTTAAGTTCTCCCAAAAAAGCTTTTTAATTAGTTTCTTTATTACACCAGTATGGCAAAATAAGCCCTCAATTGTGTTGCAATTACAAATAAAAAGGCATGAGAAATCAGAATGTGAAAAATAATGAGACTGACCTGGAAAGAAACAAATGTTGTTGGGGTTTATTAATAAAGGAAGATCTTACCTGAGAAGCTCCTAATTTCATGACTGATGAAATCTGGTCCATAAACTGACATGTTGATGGTTTTTACTGGACTGGATTTTCCCACAGAGTGACGCATCCTGTCTAAACTATCTGAAAGGCCGGCTTTAGATGAGTTACTTGTTTTTCCAGGAGGAGAAAGCGAAGGCCTACAAGAAGGAGAAGCAGAAGGAGCGGAAGAGGCGAGCCGAGGAGGACGTGGACTTTGAGGAGGACGATGAGATGGCAGCTGTGATGGGGTTCTCTGGTTTTGGATCGTCCAAGAAGAGTCACTGATGCTCACCTACAAACAGGAAACCTGTTTACAGAGATTTGCAGACCAGGATGAGACTGATGACACAGAGCAGAGGATGGAAGCATCTTCCTGGTCCAGACTTAATCCCAGATAGTCTCTTATTTTGGTAGTTTAATCCATGTCTCTGTCACAGGATGAAGAGTCTCTAGGTATGTTTAAAGTAAAGCTGTAGGTTTCAGGTGAGACAAAAGGCAGCTCTGAACAGGTGATTGGTCAGCTGTGGAGCTGAAGTAAGAGAACACGACACCAAGATCTGCAGAAGTTTCCTTCAAGACAAGAGTTTGACTGTGACATGCCTGAGGTCATCTGGTTACCAACCTGTAAAAGTTTTTAGTTTGTTTGTTGGGATGCGGTGGTAGACTCCCACCTAACCAAAATACATAAACATCAGTAGTTTAAGGTTTCTGTTTTTAAAAAGTGAAAATTAAAGAATCTTCTGAAGGTTAGAGCTGAGGAACCAGAACGCTGCTGCTGGTTTCGTCTCAAATTCACATTTTAATAAAATTTGGTTTCTGAACGGTTGATGTGTTTTATCAGCTGAGATCTAGTACCTCCATTTACTGGGTGACTGATTATTAATCTCATATTAAACCAGCACATAACTAAAATACATTCATTTCTGGTTCTGAGAGCAGAACTTCAGATGTTAAGTTTGTTTTAAGATCTTGAACTCTTCAGTAAAGTTGCTCCATTGTTCTGCTCACTGCAGTACCTGTTTCTGAGGACCCTGAGGGTCATCTGATCCGTTAGTGATGTAAATGTTCTGATCAGAACCAGAAACCTCACTGCAGCTTTAGGTTTGGGTAAAACTCTGGTCCTCTTCAGGGTCAAAACATTGGAATAATATGAAAGTTTTATATTCTTTGTCCCTCATTTCTGTAAAAGAAACTCACATAGATCCATAGTGAAATATTTCAAGCCTGTATTTCTTGTAATGATGATTCTGGCAAACAGAATGAAAACCCCAAATTCAGGAGGATTTTTGTTCATTTTTTAACAAATGCCAGCATGTTTATTTCTATTCCTACAATAACTGGTTTGGGCTCCTTTTGCATGAGTTCCTGTTTCAATGCAGCGTGGCATGAAGAAGATCAGCCTGCGGTCAGCAGGATAGCAGCCTTCAGGTCATCTGCATTGTTGGTTCTGGTGTCTCATCTTCATAGATTCTCTGTGGGATTCAGGTCAGACCCAATTCCACACTGACTGTGAAACTTCACTCTAAATTTCAAGCCACATGGATTCTGTGCTTCTCCACTCTTACTTCAGACTCTGGCACCTTGATTTCTGAATGAAATATAAACTTTCATCTGAGTAAAGGACTTTTAACCACTGAGCTACAGTGCAGTTCTTTTTCTCCTCAGCCAAAGTAAGGTGCTTGTAGCTCATGTGTAGGATTAATATGTTCCAGCTTCAGTCCACTCCTTGTGAAGCTCTGAACTTCGTTCGTTCGTCGTCTTCCGCTTATCCAGGACCGGGTCGCGGGGGCAGCAGACTCAGCAGAGACGCCCAGACGTCCCTCTCTCCAGACACCTCCTCCAGCTCCTCCAGGGGGAGCCCAAGGTGTTCCCAGGCCAGCCGAGAGACATAGTCCCTCCAGCGTGTCCTGGGCCGTCCCCTGGGCCTCCTCCCGGTGGGACGTGCCTGGAACACCTCCCGAGGAAGGCGTCCAGGAGGCATCCGGTATAGATGCCCGAGCCACCTCAACTGGCTCCTCTCGATGTGGAGGAGCAGCGGCTCTACTCCGAGCTCCTCACCCTATCTCTAAGGGAGTGCCCGGCCACCCTATGGAGGAAGCTCATTTCAGCCGCTTGTATCCGTGATCTCGTTCTTTCGGTCATGACCCAAAGTTCATGGCCATAGGTGAGGGTAGGAACGTAGACCGACCGGTAAATTGAGAGCTTCACTTTTCGGCTCAGCTCTCTCTTCACCACAACAGACCGGCACAGTGCCCCCATTACTGTGGCAGCTGCACCGATCCGTCTGTCGATCTCCCGCTCCATTCTTCCCTCACTCGTGAACAAGACCCCGAGATACTTAAACTCCTCCACTTGAGGCAGGAACTCCCTTCCAACCTGAAGAGGACAAGCCACCATTTTCCGGTCGAGTACCATGGCCTCGGACTTGGAGGAGCTGATCCTCATCCCAGCCGCTTCACCCCTCTGAACTCTTAAATGTATTTTGTTTCACAATCCTTTCAAGGCTGTGCTTATCCCTGTTGCTGATGCCCCTTTTTGTACCACACATTTTCCTTCCACTAAACATTCTATGAATATGCTTGGATACAGCACTCTGAACAATCAGCTCCTTTAGCAGTGACCCTTTGTAGCTTCCCTCTTTGTGGAGGGTGTCACTGACTGTCTTCTGGACATCTGTCCAGTCAGCAGTCTTCCCCATGATTGTGTCGCCTACTGACCCAGATTGAGACCTTGAGGCCCAGGAAATCACTGCAGATGTTTGGTGTTAATTATCTGATTAGGGTGCGACACTTGAGTTTCATTTAACTTTTTCACATTGTTCTAATTTTCTGAGGCACTGGATTTTGGGTTTTCTGTTTCTGTAAGTCTTAACTCAGCAAAATTACAAGAAATAAAGACTTGAAATAATCCTCTCTGTGTGTGATGAGTTATATACGAGTCTCTTTCTGAAATGAATGACTAAAAACTTTTAAGAATTTTTTAATGATATTCCAAATTCCAGCTGTACTTGCACCTTATTTGGTACCATGATACATTTCCTGTGTTTACTTGCTTTGGTCGGTTGTTGATGAGCTGCCAGCAAATATTGGCTTATCGGAGAAAATGGCAGTTTTAGTCACCGACACTCGCTTTCAGACAGGATGTGGCTGTTATTTGTGGTTTAATGCCATCAGTATCACAGGCCTGGGCTTTTTCTGAGTCACTGTTTCAGTCAATATTTTGCATGTTTACTTCCTTTCAATAAATTAATTATAGGTGCTCTGATGAGGCTCATCAGATTGAAAAACCTTTGGAAAATAACCTTTAAACTGCTATTAAACATGCTTTCCATTAATCCCACATTTCTGTGTTAAAATGTTTTTTATTGGTCTCATGTAATATTTTAATCTTAAATGCATTTTTGTTGGCTGGAAGCAGAAAATCGTTATCACTAATAAAAATGAGGGCTTGAAAACATCAGTCTGAGAATAAATAATCCATACAATGAGTTTCACTCTGTGATGGAGGTACTGAAATAAATTAACTTTTTAATAATCTAATATATTCCATTTGTCTGCACATGTAAAATGTGTATTCACTGATTCATAATTAAGATCAAAGACATAATTAGTTTTCTGCAGCTTTCAGGATCTCCAAACTCAAAGACCTTTTGCTCTCAGTTATTTGACCCATCTCATCTGATGGCCGATTGTTGGATCCAGTTCATGTTTTGAACTTCTTGTTCACACATAGTTAATGTCATTACAGGATGTTGTGTTGCTCCACCACAACATCACACTCCTGCCACCACGTGTGCATATTTTGACCTTTATTCTCATAAAGGAAAAAGCATCAGCCTCAGAAGCAATGAGCAAAGATCCTGATCCTGGGTTAGGCTTTTTATTTTGCTTCCAAGCAGCCAGAGTTTCCTGAAGTCCAACAACACTTGATCAGTGGTTCTTTGAGCTTGCTGAAGGTCTTTTGGAGTTTTTCTTTGTATTTTTAGTTGTCTTGCTTAACGATAATGGTGTTTGCTCATCAGACAAATAACTGCAGATGACAAATATTTGACAGTCCTGCCTTCAACAAGCAGGAAAGAACCAGCAAGAAGCGTAGAGCTGCATCATCCTTCAGCTGATGTATGCCAAGTTTTCTTTATAAGACCTGGTTTAACAGTGTAACTAACTACATGTAGAGGGACTAAAGAATCAAGGTTATGGATCATCATGCCCTGGATAACTAAAAATCTGTACCAACATCGTTACTTAACACAAAAACTGCTCCAAAATATCTTTAGACATAAAAATAAAATAAAAACGATAAGAAAGGTGATTAAATCTGCCTGCGGGTGAGTTCTGTCATCTAGACTGAGTCAGGTCAATAAAGTTAGTTGTTGCTGGTTTTATGTTAAGCTGAAATAAAATAACATGTTCTTTTTGTACTTGGAAGTTGGATTTCCCACGTTCCCAGTCAGAAAAACAACTACATCTTAATGGGGAAGCTGGAGCTCGCCGAGCAACCCGGGTTCAGCATCCTATATGGCACGTTGTTATTGGCTTGTTTTGCTATCAATAGTTTGCAATAAAACTAATAGGAAATGCCAGTGTTTTCAGACTTGTAACCTGAACTCTTATTAATTCTGATGTGACGTCTTTCTAAAAATCGAGCTCCCGACCTCTGAGATAACGACATTATGTAGGTGAAACCAAAATAAATATGCTAAACGACCTATGCTGCAATATGCTAAGCAAAAATGTGCTATAGCATGCTGTGGTAGGCTAAACTAGGAAACAGTATTCTGTGGTAGGCTTAACCTAGCTAAGGTCAGATAAGATAGGCTTAGCTAAACAGCTTGGTAAATCATAATTTAGTAAACTAATGTAGGATAAACTGAGTTAAACTAGCAAAATTAGGCTGATCATGGGTAAACTATACTAAAGTGGACTAACATAGCCTAGCTAGGACAGGCAAAGTTAAGTTAGGCTATTAAGATAGGTGTAAGCAACTAGATTAGTTAATTTTAGCTGTCTAGGGAGCTAAGGTAGGCCACACTAAGACAAAATAGGAAAGGGTAAATGAAGTCAGGCTAAAATAAGTTAAACTGAGATCAGTTATCCTTAACCTAGCAGTTTACAGCACTTTGTAAATCCAAAGTTGGATTTATTTTCTGAGTTCTTTGTTGGGAAAGGAACTAGAACACCGTCACTGAAGTCTAAATGTGACCATGCTCTCTGTACTTGAATTCATAAAATCCAGAGAAATATATTGTTATGCTCATAGTAGTTAGCATCAGAACAAAGCAAATCGTACTGTTTTCCAACTTGTATCAAGAATGTTTTTTAGTATGAGGTGGAATGTAGCATAAAGGTAATTTTAGCTTAAGTCGAATAAGGAAGTTTGAGCTAAGTCAAGGCTAGCTAACATACGCTGAATATGCTAAACTAATGTGGGCTACATTTATCAAAGCCAAGCTAACAGTTTGTTTTATAATGCTTCTACAAACATTATTGTTGTATCTTAAGAGTAAAACATAGTCGGCCGTACTGTGAGCAGCGCGGACTTTGCGCTCCTTGTCCGCGGCTTCATAATCGAGCGGTCTTGTAGTTCTGGGGATAAAGTCCTACATTTCCCACACATGTTTTCACGTGTGCTGGTTGGGGGCGCGGCCAGATACAGCTAATTTGCATAAAAGTGACAGACCCCCAAAAAAGCTCATCCTGAATGGAAACTGAAAAGGTGAAATCTCATTATCTGAGAAAGATTTTGTGTGAAAAATATGATTGACATGTTTTGTATAGCCAAAAGCCTATCCCAAATTTTTAAAAGGAAGTAGGCGACTGTGGCTCAGTAGGAAGAGTAGTTGTCTTGCAATCAGAAGGTTGTGGGTTTGATTCCAGCT